>NW_010192242.1:0-22741 GCF_000695765.1 Mesitornis unicolor
GGGCTGAGGCTGGACTCCTTCTCCTCTATTTTCTGTGCATCCCTGTGCAACCCTGAGATGCGTTCAGATCCCCAGGGACTTGGATCTGGGTGGAGGGAGAAGAGGGAAGCAAAAGAATTGCCTGATCATGATTAACCTTCACACTGCAAACCAGCTGTTAGTGGGTGTATTTAAAATATAATTACTATTGCTGTGATTCATGGGGCTTTAATAAATGGTTAATCAATGGCCACGGTACCGGTGATGCCCGCTGCCAGATGCGCCTGGTCAGTGCCTGCCACAGCGAACGCCATTCATGGGGATGGGGCAAGCCCCAGCCCACAGCCCCCTGTGCGCTCGCTGTGCACCCGCAACACCCTTCTGCACCCACTGCCCCGGCATGGCAGCCCTGCGGCTCCGCACGCAGCCCTGGCCCCGCGACTGCCTCGGGTATGGGAGCGGAACCGCCCAAGTGCTGCTTTCAGCCGGCCTGGAGAAATTATCTGAAAACCTTCAGGGAGAAAGGCAGTAAACATCTGTATACTATTAAATCCATTAGATGTGTTCATTATTTTATATTGATTGGTATATCACTACACAAAGTTAATACATTATGATTATTAGTATATTGTTAAATCATTAAATACGACAGCAGACACAATAAATAATTTCCAGGGGATCTCTGCTGACATTTAGGAATTGATGGGTATGTTTTTCCTTCTGCATCCTGGCTGGCTGCAGGACTGCAGCGACACTCTGGCTGCTCCAACTGCTCTCCTTCCCCTGCTTTCCTTTGCGAGCGAAGGCAGCCGAGTGAGCCTGCTCCGCCAGGCCTGAGTTCGCATTTTAAAAGATGAAGCCGAATTATACGAGCCCCAAAGAAACCTGTTGGACCAGGATATCCAAACCACTTGCATCAAACAGCGAGCTACAAGCAGGATTTACACCGGAGGCCGCATCTGTTGCACAGGCAGATGAACACCCTCTCACGACGTCAATGGGATTTTTGGGTGAAAACGCAAGGACGGAGCTGCCGCTGCCACCCTGGTGAGCTCTCCTGGCTGTGGAGCTCGGCGGCCAACACGTCCCCAAACCCTCAGCCTCCAGGTCACCGGTGTTCGTGGATTTATGGCACGGCTCCTCATGAAACAGCAGATGTTGGAGAGCGTGCACATCTGTATCTTTACAGCAGGAGAGCTGGATGCCAATCAGGGTTAATTCGGGATAAATTTACAAGAGCGCACAGCATGACCCAAGGTACCTCTTTATTGGCCTGCTCCAGGCCTGCTAAAGACATTGGCCGACTACTACACATTAAAGCCACATGAGCTCGTATGTTCAAAATGAATTTTACAGGAAGACACAGGGATAGAAAAAGGAGGAGAGCCTGTGTCACAAATGACATCCAGATGTGAAAACACTGTAAATACAAACATCAAAAGGCTCACCCCTCCACTTTTTGCAAAGACAACACTGGAGAAAGGACTTGCTGCATTTAAACAAATATTCTCGGCAAGGAAGCCAAGGAGCCTGCTGTCCCCAGTGCACCGCAAACCCCCTGGAGCCGAGCGGGAATGGGCCACTCGTCAAGGCAAATACGCACCAAATATTAAACCATCCTCCAGACAGTCCAACCTTGGAGCTGGGGCAGTGAGACGGGAGGGAAGGGGAGGTGTTTTCCTAGGAAGACCAAAAGTTTAAATCTAAAAAATCTGAAAAGTGCAGCCCAGAAAGCATGTGTGCAAGCATGTGATTATTTAGATAAACTCCCCAGAGTGATGACATAGCTCTTACCACAATCAATACCATTCAGGGATGGCTCTTAAACCTCGCCAGTTGCACAACATGACAACGTAAATAGGTGCCTTTTAAAGCCTTGGTATTTGCCGCAGTGAAGATGTGACTGGAGTGATATCCTAGAAAATCTGGGATATCTGGTCAGCCCCTCAAAAACTTCATTTTAAGAGGACGTGGCAAATGAAAGGCCGCTGTCCCGGAAGGGCTCTGAAGAGCTCCAAATCTCTGCTTGCATGGAGCTCAGAGGAGGATGAACCATCAGCACGTCGCCAAGAGTGAAGGGTGATTGTTCCCGGAGCCGAGGACTCGGCCCATCAGTCACCTGTCACACTGTCCCTTTCCCTTCTCACCTCCTGCAGCCAGACACAACAGGGGACAAAGCTGGCTTGAGGCAGGACAGAAGAAACCTGAAGTGGTATCAGTGGGAGCGGAAACCACTTAACACCCTTCAGAAAGGGGGGGATTGATGGGCGAGTGGTGCACCTCAGATGTTTGTTTAGTGTTCTCGGCTCAGCCCTCAAATGTGCAAACCACGATGACAACACTGGGCGTTACTTGCTTGAACTCTCCTCTCAGAGCAGCGTGGCCAGGCACCGGGCTGGTGCAATGTGAAAGTGGAGCTCAGCTGGGGTGTATTCTCATTTTCTCATCTTTTTGAGATGCTATCTGACCCCCAACACCTCACACTGCACCGAGCCTGCAGCTATCTCTTGTACGTGCTGGGATGCCAGGGTGTGGAGGCAGCTGAATGCTTGCAGAGAGATGAAATGTGATGAGATGTGATGAGATGTGATGAGATGAGATGCACTGTGGCTATCGTTTTTGCTCAGGTCTCACTCAAGGCTGCAGGATCACAGCAGCATCAGACTACACTGGTGTGTGAAGAAAGCACAGAGGACTCCTCGCATTCTGAGCCAGACCATGCTTCTTATTTTGGAGCTAAAAGCTTCAGAAAACAGTTGGAGACTGGCAGTGCTGACGGTGGAAGGAGAAAGCACTTAACCATAGCGTTGCATAAAGATGTCACGAGGAAATCAGGATTTTACAGTGGAGAGAGTAGAAAAACACTCAGGAAGAGCTTGGATAAACTCAGGGCTAGATTCAATAAGAGACGCCAGCCGCCTCCTGTGCCGCGTGCCCCCACCTGGGCTTCTGCTGGGAGGCAGCCGGAGAGAAGTTTTATTGAATCTTTTATTGAATCTGTCTCTAGGCTGGGAGCTGCACAAGGTACCCTCACCAGGGCCTAAAAATAGACATGAAGTGACACAGGAATTTGCAGTGAAACTGGTAAAATATGCTCCGATTTGCTTTAAAAGGCCGTGCGTGCTGGCAGAGGGAGCGCGGCAGGGGCTGGTGTGGGTGCCAGGCTACGGCGCGGGAGCTGTGCTCGGTGGCACATCCCTGTGTCTGGTGGTGACGCACAGCTCTGCTCCTAGGCCTAACGGCGCTGCACAACTATTTAGTCATTGAGTATCACATTACACGCAACATCTATAGCCGCTCAAGAGCTTAATTTTGACATACAATTTTCACTTGCTGAACAGAAGAGGGAGGGGAAGCCTGAAACTGTCCAAACAAAAGAATGTTTTTTTCCACTGCGCTTTCAAATGTTCATAAACCGAACAGAATACAGTTATAGAGACGGCCCTTCGCCTCGGGGCATCCAAGGCTATGGCTCCAATTAAAGAGAACAAGGATACAGGAGGTGGTACCTCCAGTCTGATTGCTCTTGCCTGGGGCAGCTAAGCCTCATGAATAAACACTGTTGACTCTAACTCTCAACAAAACAATTACACATTTGTTTTTAGAATACATTTTCTTAGCCTTTCCACTTGCAATTTTTGCTACTATAAACTAGCCAGGACAAGAATAAATACCTTTGTGATTCTCTAAACATCCTTGTAATTGCAGTACTTCACTCATGAATGTGTATTTCGACAGAAGATCCCAAGCGATATGAAGAAATGTTTCTTTGAAGCAACCTTTCAGAATTAGATGCAAAATATTTCAGCTTATTATTATTAGAAGAACTCCTGTACACACTGCCAGCTACAGGAGTGAAAACCTTAGGCACAAATCCAGGTATCTTTGAAGAACACAAAAGCAAGGAGACAGACAAGGCTCGTACTCAGGGTTCCTGCCAAGCATGGTCACCAGCATGGCACAGCCCCTGGGGACCCCCATCTCCCCATGGACCTGTCAGCCCTTCTGGACCTCTCTCCCGGCAAACTCCCCCCAATAGGGACTCCAAAGGGATGCTGCTGAGAGATGTGGGGGTGCTTCTACACATCAAAAGTGCACCCTCAACTATCTCCTGGATGTAGATGAAAGGACTGGTAGGATTTCTGTGGTTGGGGAACGTCTGAAAGGAATAGGCAGTGGATGGATCCGAGCAAAAGTGTGTGCGTAACTTCCTCCCACCCCAGCACCCAGCTGTTTCAGCAGCCAGGACGAAACCTGGAGCTTTTACGAAGACAGAAGACAGCCCCAGCTGGTCCTTACAGGCTCAGGTTTCTCACAGAGATGGGTGCACAAGTAAAGCCAAACTCTGGTTTCCTTCTGTGGACAGTGGTAGAAGGAGAAGGATGATGTACTCAACTTTCTAAGGATTTTTACCAGCGAAAAACAGGGAACGGGAAAGCGATGGAGAGCCCGCTACCCTGGAGAGGCGACGCTCAGGCTGTGGATTCGGGAGCGACCAAGCAATGCGTTAACGCTACTTGTTCCACATTGGAAGGCAGGAGACAAGCAATGTTGCCTCTCCTATATGTTATTTATATATTGTGTTAAGCAACAACGTGCAAATGAGCTGCAGTACAAAATATCAGACACGGCAAGATGCTGGAGCGCAGCACTACACAGCACAACAAAGAGAAGTGACTCTCCGTATGGGGCCCTGTATCCTAGGAGTGTTTATACTTGATTGTATAATTGGGACCACAGCCAGCTCATCCGAAAATATACAGCGTGAGTATGGTTAGGCATTGCATCTGCAACGTACACAACTTTAGATGTCAAAGCATCTTTGTTTGAAGTCAACAGCAATAAAAACTGCATTTGTACGAGAGCTTAGCATGTGGGAATACATATTGCTAAACCAGGATGTTAACACATGGCCCTCCTCAGCTTGCTGCTGCCAAAAGGATGCCTTTCAAAATTGGGATGAGCGTGCCAATAATCTGTAGGATATTTTAAAACTTGGAGACATCTACAGCAATCATTCAGTATTTGAAAGAACCTCTTTTGGGGAAGGTTTATCTTCAGTAGAAACTGGCACAACTCCTTCTACTTTGAAAGATTTGGGCCCTTCGCATACATGGACATGTGACGTGTAAAAAAAAATCCACATATGGATTTCTCTGTCATGTTTCAGTTTGCAGAACCTTTGCTTAGTCACTTAGTGACTAATAAGTCACTTATATAAGCGAAACTTTCCAATGTATACGAACTTTCAAATGCACACAGACCTATCTTTTTAAGGTCGCTATCGTGATATTATTTCATTAAAGCACACAAACTCTATCAGACCTGTGTTAAGCTTATGGGATTTCTGTGAATTTCCTTTCTGGATATTAAACTTTAAACAAATATTATGATTGGATTCCAAAGGCTTGAATGGGCTGATGATTTTGAAAGTGCTACTTTAGCATCATTGTACAGCTCCATTCTTTTATGTATGTTTTGTTAAAACACAAAGAAGCTCTATTTATGAAAAGCCAGTCTTAAATCTATAGTTTGTGAAGCCATAATTTGTGGTTGCAATTGTGGTTAATTTAACAAAGAAAGCCTTTTGGTTCACAGTGCACCATATTTACTATTTTTCATAAACTATCAGAGCAAAAAAACCCTTCAACATGTCAGATAGATGATGATCCAGCAATGTTGCAATTTTCCAACTCCTACTTTGTGGTATACCATATTATATCACAGGAATGCTACATCATTTATTCTGGAGCGCAGCCCTGTAATTATTGCTGGCAAACTACTAATTATGTACTGCCATCAAATCTAACAATTTTCCCAATAAAAAAACCAGCTACTTTGGTGTGGAATATAGCAAATACAGCCATGAGTGCATGCATGTTTTTATTTTAACACGCATGCCATACGGTATGGACCCTTCACTCATATGTTCTTCACCTAAAATATCTGTACTGACGGCGGGATCCTGCGAGCTTTGGGTTGTGGTGCGATGCCATGGGGTGTGAGAGGTCCCAGCCACGGACTCAGGCTCTGAACTGGTGTTTCCCCCATCTGAGGGCCAAACCTCTCGGCTCATGCTTTTTTTGGCTCGGTCTAATCAAGATTCAGGCCCTGGGACAAAATGAGGGTCTAGATCTTGAGTTCCCCAAACTCCAGGACTGTTGTGGTTGCAGTTTTGTCACTGGTCCATCTGCAGGAGCTATGATATGGATCTATTTCTGCGTCCCCCGCCGACAGCGCTGGTTAGCGCTGTGGAGAAAGCCTGGCAGCTGCTCACAAGCCTGCTGCTCTGCCGTGACAAATTTCAACTGCAGAACTGCTTGAGTCACTTCTAGGAAAAAAGGAGGGATTGCGGAAAAGAGGGAGCACACAACAGTAATTCCCCAAAGATAATGCCCTACATACACTGACATTTCCAGAAATCAGCCGCAAATTCGACAGCCTGGGGCAGCCTCACTGTTCCCTTGCAGCGTGTGGGGAGCACAGGCAGAAAAACAGCAGACGCAGATCGAGATCTGTGAACGTTTCTGCTCGGGGCTGTCCGTGTCTGAGACACTCGGGTGATTCAATGCATCCCTGTCCTGTGCCCAGGCTGCCCCTGCGCTGGTGAAGCACCCTGGGAGGAGCAGTGCTGCCGCCTCCCAGGGAAAACGGCGGGGGCGGGGGGGGTGTGAAGTGGGATCCGCAGCGCACCAGGGAGCCAATTACGGACAGGAGGCTCCAGGCTGCTCGCTCGCAGCATCTGCTCAAGCAGGGGCTCCCGTGCTGGCAGCCAGCAGCGAGGTTACCTGCAGGGGCTGGGCGATGCGGCGGAGCTCAGCGGGTGCGGGGCAGATGGGGCTCACAGCTGCAGGAGCCGCTTCGGCCCTGGAGGGCATCCCTAAAGCTCAAGCGCATGGGGCAGAAGCCCAAAAAGCATCAGCTTCTATTGCATCCTAATTCTTCATTCACAGAACCCCCTCCTGGCTTGGGGGCGCTGCTTTGACAGGCAGTAGAAAGGGCACGGCAGTGCCAGTTCCCCGCAGCGGGACTTCCCCTGGACTCCACCTCCTGAGCGCTGTGTTTCTGACTTGGCAATCAAAACACCTGCAAGACTCGCTGCCTTTTAAAAACATGACAAACAGCCTAGGTATGCCAGACAATTTTCTTAATCTTTCTCAATTTTCTCCTATTTCAAAACTGCAGTTAAAATTGACTGTGGAGCAAAACCCTTTCCTGCTCGTCTGAAGGTATGGAGCAACGCAAGGAGCTGGTTGCACACTTTGATGATAACGTGTGAAATGAAGCAGCCAGGGGCGCTTGTGAAGGATGTCAGAAAAATCCCGCTGGAGTGCAGCAACCCCTGCGCCTCCATGGCAGCACAGGGCACGCGCTGCCAGCACAAAGCCGCACAAAGCCGCACAATCTGGCGCAGTTCTGGTATAGCATGGGCTATTTGCTTAAGTTTCTGGCATTTACTCCTCAGTGTCCTTAGCAGCTTCAACAAGAAGGAAGCATGCTTTGCATGCCAAGCAAGTTGGCTGATCTTAGTCACGGCCTTGGTCAAACACAAGGAGTTGCTTGACAAGAAAGAACTGCAAGTAAAATCGTTAAAAAAAAGTTCACAGAACTCGCCGCTTGCAAGTTGAGTGCTGTATCTGAAGCCTGAAGGTCTCTAGGAAATACCCCCAGCATTCATCTCAGTGGGAGTCCTCAGGCACCAACACTCCTTGTGCTCTTCACATCTCTGTTCTTATTTATTTTGCAATAGTCTTTTTTTTTAATAAAGTGACAGGTGTACGACTCAGCTCATACGGATAACTCTGGAAAAAAGAGACTTTCTTCCATGAGTCTAAATTCAGGTTTGCTGTTACCAGTTGAGGATCAGTCAGCTAACACAGCATATCTCTGCTGAGGTAACATTTTCTCTCCACAGCTGAAACAGCTCAAGTACTTTATACACCAGAACATGCAATGGTTAACCAGATACTTTCGAAAAAGAAAAGTATCTCCTACTTACTCATTTATAATTCTGCTTTTAGTATTGAATTGGAATCCACAGACAAAGAAATCAGCACCCAAACCCCTTGTGCCTCTAAAACATGCTCACACGGAAAGCTCGAATTATGCTGAGATAAACAGATGAACAGAAGTCACTTGGGCAGTCTTGCAAGCACCCAGAATCCATTCAAAATCTTGCATACGTTTTCTTCTTCAACTTATACACACTACAAGGATTAAACAGAAAGGGAAACTTACGGCTTTAGACACACTTTGTGTCTCAGCACCAACGGCGGCACGAGGCTCTCTGTGAGGATTACCAAGGCTGCCCCCCCAGCAGCTGTCAGTCCCTGCGGGCTGTAATTCAGCTATCCTGCGCTCACTCTATCCATCACATTTACACAAATCCCCAAGGTGGACTGCCTTCTAAATGTCTTTACCTTGTGCATTATCCTGGGGCTTAACAATCCAATATTGGTGCAGCCAAGGATAATTACTCTCCATTGATGATAAAACACCCTGAATCCTGTCAGGCACGGCAATTTGCATCTTACAGTGCTGAGGATCAATAGATACAACAAAGGAGTGAAACCTGATTAGATACTGCTGCCTCTCAATGGAAAGGGAAGAGCCGATTGTTTTGCAGGGTTGAAGCCCTGGTTAAAAGGGAAACGGAGGTTTCCCATTACAAAACAGTCCCCAGACCTGCTGTTTGCTGAGAAACTGCTGCGGGGAGTTTGGGACTTGAGGAGAAAGTAGGTGAACAAACAGCCGGGGCTTACAGACTCCTGGTAAAGAAGGAGTGGCATTTTCTTGTGCCAGCGTGGCTCCTGCAGTTTCACCGTAACTCAGGAGAATACAGCGGATGTGAGCTGTCTGGAGCTCCAAGAGGTTCTACTTTTTCCCTAGTTTTATAGATTTACAGTACAAAGAGGTCAAGTAAGTAGTTCACAACCACACACTGCTTCAGTAACACGCCTGGAAGTCGCCCACTGGCTCTCTGAATTGATCTGTGTCTGAAGCATCCCCTAAGAGCTTGGGCCCAGCCAAGAGCTCTTGCCCTGCCGAGGCAGCAGAAATGTCATATATATTTAAAATAAGGGACTGCAGGATTTTTCAACCACAACTAAGCTAAACAGATGTATGAAGGTGGAGGTGGAATAACGAATGATCCCAACCCATTCAACAGTCTTCTAACACTAATCTAACACTGAATCTGATCGCAGATAAGAGCAGCAGTGGGTGAACTTCAGTTCCCACATTTAATCTAGAGAGACATCACAAGCTTCCGCCTCTTCAAGTCTTTATTTGGAGGCCAGTAACACATCGACAGAAACCCGTGGTTTGGCTGGCAGCAGCGCTGGGCTGCAGGCAGGGAATGCATTCCCGTTTGGCCGTGGTTCTCCCCTGCTGACACTCCCTGGGCTCAGCTGTGCCCATCTCCCACAGCACGCCCAGATCAGTGATACCAGAGCTCAGCCCTGGGCTGCAGACCAAGAGCTCCCAGAACGGATGTAGCGAACTGTGTGAAATCTGGATTTTTATTGGGTTTCTGGTGGCAGAGCTACATTAACCAGGGACTGCATCTCTCCATGCTGTTGCCAGACTGAAAGAAACGCAGACTTTTCTTCTGGGGAAATTAAGCGAGGGAAAAGCTGAATTTGGGAGATTCCCAACCATGCGGAGGACAACATTTTTAAAAAGTCTCAAAACATGAATGATGCAGAAAACAAAACAACATCAAGGAAAGAGCCGGGCACATCTTTTCAGAATGTGTGCTCTGAGCACGATGAAGAAGGGCTCAAAGCAAGAGAGGAGGGAAGCAGAGAAAAAGAAAAACTCTACAGAAACCAGCTGGGAATAGTCTGTTCTTATCAAAACACGCTGCTGACACAGACCTGTCATGGAGCCAACATCTGCTCCCAGCCCGCAGAGTCAGTCCAAGGCGTGCTGAGCGTCTACTACACACAGACACAGGAACACCGAGAGTTGACTTGGCACACTGGACATAAATGAGCTTCTGAAAGCACCACTGAGCTCAATGGGAAGGAAACTTGCTCCTTTGATGGAAAAACTTCGTTTTGACCTACAGGCAAACTTGCAGATTTTCTCTGCAGAAAGGAGTCTCTTCCAATGCGGGAAACGCGAAAAAAAGGCCTGATTCTGGACCTCTGACATATATGGTAGTGTCTGCTAAAGCCAAGAGGGAGATCGCATACGGCGGGCCTGAAAAACTGAGGATCATTAACGTTATAGCATAGGATTATCCCTATTTTATGGTCATAAGGATCTGTCTCACACTGATGGCTGCTTAGTGTCAGTTGATTCAGGTGCCTCATATTAACGCCTAAGAGTAATTTTAACACTGGTGAGAAGTACCAACCCTGCAACTAAAATCCTTCGCCTCCTTCCCTTGTGCAATGGAATAGATGCATGCCTTCTCTCCCTGACCTTCTCCTTACCTGAAATCTATCCTAGAGCAATTACCTTAAAGGCTTTCATTCCCCTTGTCTGCTTCATTCCCCAGCATTTTTGGGGTATCGGAGAGGGTTTGCAAACAGTCTGAACTACCACTGGTATAGAAGGGATAACAACTATCGCAACTAGGGCGAGACACCGAAAAGCCTCCTCTGGATCCTCACACCCAGCTCCTGGCGCTGCCTGTGCCTCTGCAGCAGCTCTCCCAATCTGTCCTGCGTCATTGGAACCCATCACTCATTGTGAAGAAAGGGACGTTATTACAGCTTTCCATCTGTCAGTACCAAGTGAAATGTAACTTTGCATTGGGCTCTCCACTCTGCACTCGGGCATGGAAGATTTAGAGCTTGCTGCTCTGTGTTTGAAATGGGAAACTGGAGTGGAGCTGCTGAGTCATGAGAACAGGGGCCAGCACCGCCAGCCACGGCTCCCAGGGGAAAACCACCGATCCCTGCTGAGGCACCCGGGTGCGATCGATGCCTCAGGATTCCACACCACCTCCAGCTGTCAGGGGTGCATTGATTTGTTTGGCAGCAGAGAACGCGATGGATATAAGGGAGGTGATTTTTAAGGTGATGATTGCTGTGGGTGGGTGAAGATAAAACTGTATTAAATAAGCAGCCATTAGAACTTAAACCTGAGCAGCTCAGCCACCCGCTCCTGCCCTCCGAAAGGAGGATGATAACACTGTCACATGCACCTAACACAGGTGAGCAGGAGCGTAATGAATTCACAGGGTGCAATAAACCTGGTGGAAACCGGCTGAAAATGGACCTGTGGTAATAACACATCCTCCTGTAACACGGTGCACTCCAGGGCACTGTCCTCATCAAAATGACATTATGTATGGTGGAGGAAAACAGGAGAGCATAAACGTCGGGACCTCGTAACAGCCACAACCAAGCCCCAGACAGCAGCATCCTATTAAAGACAATGATGCCGAACCCTTGAAAACGAACGTAAATTAGCAAAACTGCTCATCGGAGTTTGCCAGGAAAGCTTCTGGTCATCGTTAACTGCTCGGCAGAATTGGAAGGGAGAGGAAAAGGGTCAGGATAAAGACCTATTTCCCTATCATTTCATCTCATCATTCTTCATATAAGCACCCTGCTGACCAGCCTTCTCCCAGAACTTCTCAGCGATTAGCACCATGCTGTTTCTTACTGTGAATTCGAACAAGAGTAGCACAAAGCTATCAGCAGGGACTTCAGTGATCAGAAACTGCTCAGCCAATTTTCACTATCATTTTTTTCTACGTCAAACAAATGCCCATTGTCACCAGGCCTGCTCCTGTGGCATGTTGAGAGCTTCTGCAAATTGCAGAGACCCCCGTCTCTGATTTTAACCCCCTAAAATGTTAGCTCTCACCTTACAGACCCACAGATGAGCAAAGGACAGGGACCCAGAGCCGCTGGTGGTAATTCTGGCTACTGATGTGCAGCATAAGTGTCCTGGGTACCCTGCCCCTGACTCAACCTTCCTTGCCAGCAGAATAGGGATGGAAAATAACAGGATCTTCCCTGCCTTGAGGAATGGGAGACTACGTTTTTAATAGGCCTGCAACAGAGACTTCACCATTAAAAAAGAGGGTGTGGGGTTTTATTCAGCTGTTTCATCAAAAACTGTGCCACTACTGACAAGTCTGCTCCTTGAGCGGAAACCTGCTCTGCCTGCAGCCCTGCCCGACCCTGCCGAGCAGCCGTGGTCCTGTGCGTGTGGGACACCATCGCTGTCATGCCGGCGTTCAGCCGTATGACACTGGTGGAAGAGGAAAAAGAAGGAGCAGATGGGCTACAAAGTCTATAACCCTGATTTAACGTCATTAATGCTATTGGATAATTAGCAGGGGTGTTATAGACCTTACAGGAAAACAAGGGAGAGAGAAATGGATTTGGGCAAATATAGGATATATTTCAGAGCTTCCTCCAGCCTGCAGATTGCTTTCCAACACCACATATATTGCATTTTTTTTTTCTTAAAGCAGGCACTGCAGGGGCCAGGGCATTGTATAACAAGAAGAATGGTCAAACACAATTTTAATGTGTCTAGTAAGGCAGAGTGCAATACTTATATATATCAGAACAAGCAATGTGCCAAAGTGCCTGATGATAAGGAAGAAATGTGTCCTCGATCAAGAAAAAGCAGTTTAATGCGCACACTGGGAACAGAGTATTACACAGATACCGCTTTCTCCTGGCCATGTGAATTTAAGGAACCCCTGCTGGTAACTGAGATTCTTTGCAGACAATCAGACCAGAAGCAAAATGTTATAAATTCCTCAGGTACCGTACGGCATGAGATACATCCTCACATTTTATACAAAACCGAGAAGGAAAAGAAACCATGTAAGCATCCGAACTCCCATACAACAAATGCCATTTCAAGCATCATTTATTATGCTGCCTTTCACAGACTTTTACAATCCTCAATATGGTTAGCAATTCCAGCTGACTCGTAAAGCGGTTTTAAAATTCATCACTGAAAAGAATGTTTATCTCTGTGTTTTCTCCAGTTCAGGAGTAAAATTAGACTCTTAAAACCTGGGGATGGTGTGTCTTTAATTTTGTTTAGAACAGAAAATAACTGCGATATGAAAGGTTTAATGAGGTTAGAAATCTAAAAGGAAATGGAGTGGGAATAGATTATCAAGAGAAATAAAGCCAACCGCTGGAGAGTACACTAATATTAAATATTAGGTTTCTAAACCAAATATATATAATCCATTTAGGGACTTAATGGTGGTTCTCAGAAGCACATTTATCTACAGCTTATGGTTCAACAACCAATATTATAACTCCATTTGTCATTGTTAGGCAAGGGGAATGGATGTCAAGGAGGCGAGGGTCAGCAGATGCGGAGGAGCTCGGAGGAGCCTCAGCGCCGTTCGTTACATTCGGCCCCGCGCTCGGAGGGGAAGAGCTCGTCTGCAGATACTGGGCTCCCCGCTGAAGGTCTTTTGCCTCCCTCAAAATGCCTCCTTACAAAAATACTCCTTTTTTCCATTTTCCTCACAAAGAACAAAGGCAACACATTCAAGCAGGGATTTGCTTTAAATTAGGCTTTATACCCATTTTTCATTCAGCAAAATACTTCTACGTGTGCCTAACTAAATGTGGGATTACGCACTTGATGAAAATTAGCGACGTGCTTAAACTACTTGATGAATTGGGTCATTAGATACCTAAGTCAATACGAGATAAGGAGCTCTGGAAATCAAGACAAATTGAAAACTCAAAAATGGATTTTGGTGCTTAGCTTTTGGCACATATGTTAACGAATTTACAGTACAGGTAAAGATTTAACTAAACCTCTTGATATTAACACCTAAAATGAAATCCACGCTTTGGAAACACCTGCTCTCCCGGGACACTGGGGCAGTGAGATGATCAGCTGCGGGACAGCTTTGCCCGCTGCAACTCCACTCCTCTTCAAGCAGCTCCTGAAGGTTTGGAAAAAAACTTCCACCATTAAGAATAAGAGATTAAAGATGGAATATTTAGGGGAAAAAATATGGATTTTCACACTCCTAATTTAGAAAAAGCCAAAAGAGCCCTGTGTGGAGATACCAGCTACCTGGCAACATAAAGGGAGAGCTGCTGGATGAATGACAATTCCTTACCACTTTTACCAGGGTTGCCCAGTTAACCCCTCTGTACCACCGTAAGAACAGGGTGAGGTTTGTAGGCAGAGGTGATTTTTTTTGTTCCGCTAAATAGTTGGATAAATCCCACAGATGCCAAGTGCACTGCTCCTCCTGAAGAAGGAAGCAGGTATATCTCAGTAGGTATATACGCAACCCTTTTTGTAAGGGTTGTGTGCCAGAACACTTGTCGGTTTGCCCCAGTTCCTGGCCAAACACCAGGCACCCTCTCCCTCCCTCCGCATCCCACCTTGCTGCATCCCATCAGTGAAACAGGAGGCTGATGTCCCACTTCACACTAGGGATCACGGTGTCATTCTGGTTACTCATTGTGTTTCCCCTGTCTTTTCCTTTGTGCGAGGACGCCTGCTGCCAGGGACCCACCACTTGCAAGCTGCCAGCTCCAGGCTCCTGGGTGCAGGCAGCAGCTTGCTGAGGACGCCCAGCCCCGCTCCCTTTCTGTGTTTGCAACAGGGAGGAGAGCTGAGCGGGGAGGATGACACAGGAGGAAACAGAAGTGTGCTCTTGCCTCTTGAAAGGCTCCAAATCTGCTCCCTTCCCAGCCCCAGAGCACTTATTCTTGGTTGACTGAAATCTTGAAATGTCACCAAGAAGTGGAGCAAGCCAACCCAACGTGCTTGTTTGAAGTGGTCAAAATGAAGTAAAACATACTCCGCTACAAATAACACTTGGCTACTTCCAGCACAAACGCTTTTTGCTATCAATGAAATGTTGAGGAAACTCAGGGACTTCGGTGAGCGCCATATGTTGGCTATCACTCTGCTCCTAGGCTGGGCATTATTGGGTTTTTACTACTAACACCATCAATAACAGCAAACTGAATTAGCTGTAAGAGTCACAAATCCATCCTCTGAGCGGTATGGCCAAATTCTTTCACATAATTTGTGTGAGTGACAGAAAAATATGTTGCTAGAGTAAAACAAGTCTGCAGACTTAAAATGCTTTTAATTCTGAAAAAAAATAATGCAAAGCTTCTTATTGACTTCAGACAGCTCTGAATCAAGACCTTGCTTAATTCTGACATTTAAGCTGAACTGAAATCAATTTTGCTGAATGAAACCTGTAAACTTTTTTTACAGCAAACGCGAGGAAGCAGGTTTTCCACACGACACGCCATTAAATTGTGGAATTTGCTACCACAGGATGTTGCAGAGGCCAAAAATATAAACGAGTTCAAAAAAAGATCAGACAAATTCACAGGGGATAAGTCCACCAGTGGCAATTAAACACAGCGTCTGGATACGACCTCTGGCCCGGGAAGTTCCTAAGGTGCCGACTGCCAGACGCGGGGAAGGGTTCACCCCACACAATCCCGTTTCTTCAATTCCTTCCCGAGCACCTCCTGTTCACCACTGATGGAGCAGGGGTTTCTGCACCAGACAAACTGTCCCCACACGGTAACTCCTATGGCCTTTGCAACGTTCGGATCTGAACAAGGCTCTACAACTTGTTGCAAAGCGGGGGATGTGGTGACATGCAGAACGCTGCTATTTTTTTCACATCTTGAAAAGTTTTCCGTGATTCTCAAGAAAAATTAGCTTTGCTAATCCTTTCAAAGACAAAGTGTCTTGGACTTCTTGCCACCCCCATTTAAAAAGGAAATCCAAAGAAGATACTAAACATAACAGAATAAATTGTTTCTTCCTATTGGCATTATGCAGCTGTACTATTATTGTACTCTTCCCACCAAACTCTGGTGAAACAGCTGAACATATCCTGCAGAGTTCCTTGACTCCTATTCCTTTCAGTAATTTAAACAACGGTGTGTCCAAATGTCTGGCAGAAGTAGAATTATTATGGCATTTTAAGCAGGAGAAGTTTGCTTCAGTGGGGTGCAGAGGTACAGGGACATAACTGAGGTCTAGAGCTCCTTCTCAGACTTATTTACGGTGCAGTTCTTTAGTCCTATGATTGTTGGTGGTTTTCTTGAAGCCCATCTCTAAGTGTAATTCTGTGAGAATCTTGGTGTTCGATGAAACAGAAAATGATAAATTTCTAGCACTGTGAAGCTTAAAAGTGTGATCTAAATGCATTCTCTCATCTGCCAAAGGCTGAGGTAAGGCAGAGGAAAAAAACCTCATTTAAAAACCAAGACCTCCCCCTTAAAAAGAAATAGTTTTCTGAGACCCAGGATATTTGATGACGTGGGTCAAATCTATTTATTAGACACAACTGAGTCCCAAATCGCAATTACCCAAATATAGCTTAAATTTCATATTCTGTGAGCCCAAAAATAGCACAAGTTCTTCATCGTGTTCTTTAGTCTCGTATCTCAATTATAGAGCATGACACAGATTTGGAGTTAACCTGTATGAGTTTGTCACAAGACAAAACGAAAACGTCGTGAACAGAAATCCTTCGTTAACAATTCGCCAGAGACATCGAATTAATTCAGCAGCCTAGTTCACAGTAACATCCCATCTAGGCACAGACTTCCACTGGTTTAAGAAACAATTTTGCTAATATGTGGCAAAACTTAGATCAGTTGTTCCAAATTCAATTTGATTTAAGCCTAGTCAAATTTAAAATAAGATCTAGATAAACCTATTTAATCCTCATTTAAAAAGAAAGAAGAATGTCCATGCTGGCTTTTGCATAGTTTATGCTCAGTGATTTACATCGTGTCCTTCGTTACTAATACAACCGTGAGTACAAACAATGCCTTGGTCAGGAAGTTTTTTACTTCTTAGCACTTGTAAAAGCCATTTGTGGAAAATATTTTTTTATTTAAAAAGTTTTGCTTGTGCCTTTCCTGTTACCTTGCGCTGTACAAAGACCTCCCAAGGTATTTTTTTACCAACATATGTATGTACCTACTGAGATTTTATCCACTGTATTTCTAACATAAGGAACTTCAGCAGTAGAAAACCTAAGCAGTTTGAGTAAAAATACTTTCTTCTTTCACAGTGACCATCTGCCCATCCTTCGTGGACACGTAATTTCACGGATTCCCCAAGAGTCTGCTGGACAACGCACGACTGGATGTCTAGCAGAAAATCACCACGATTTACAGAGCAAACAAACCTCCTGACTTCCCCAGTCAGCCTTCAGCTTGCTTTATAAATCATGTCGAAGCAGGTAACCTTCCTTTTTCCTTTTCAAAGCTACCACCTATAGACACCACCACCACTTGTTTCTTTCAGTTCCTATTAGTCATGAATCCTGCAACGTTAAAGACAGGCATGAGCAGGGCCTGAGCACTGAAGCCATTCTGAAGACAAGCATGAAGATGAATGCTAGCACAGCACCAAGTTCCACGCCATCAGCATATTCTTTAAGCAGATCCACATTATTTTTCAGTGCCGTTTTATTCAATTTGTTGCATCAGACATAGCTGTTTTCAGGTCAGATCCCAGCAGCCATTTGGTAATTGAACACTTCCTTAATTTCAATCGGAGCTATGCCATGCTAATGCAATTCCAGCCCTTTTAGTTTCTGTTGCCTTTCCCTAATTTGCTTTTTTGTCTTTTAGTTCCATGAAAAGACTGCAAGTGTTGGCATTACCGTTTCTTCTCATCCTTGTCAGTTGGCAACATACGGCAAACTGTGGTAAGTTACCTGCGCTGAGCTCAAAAGCATCTGAAATCAGTGTGGGGAGCCCAGCAAAACCCAAGCAGTCATCCCCGTTTCCAAATTCCACTTTTTGGTCCATTTTTTTTTCCTATTCCCTCTCAGCATAGTTTTCTCCTATTTGGAGAAGGCAAGGGTATTATGGGGAGACAGGAAGAAAGCTCTTTGGTGATTTTTTTTTAGGAAAGGTTTTGTTTCCAACCTATGGCAGCTTCTATTAGGAGGAAAACAAAGAGAATGAGCAGATCCTGTTGTGGTGACGTAAAGCCTGAGAGATATTTCAGGGTCACCAACTATCTTCTATAGACAACATCTGGCAAAGCCATTCAGCAGCAGTATGGATACCAGCCCCAGGAAATACTGGTACACGTGGCCAGAAAAAAATACAGTATTCCCAATCTTACTTTTGTTAAAAAGTCCTTTTTTGTGTCAAGAAACAGCAATGGAGCCTTGCCGGCGCAGGCAGTGATAGATGAGGACTTTTGCTGACTCTCAGATGCACAGAGGAGAATAGTTTTTTGTGTTAAGAGTTCATTACAGCTTCAGCCCTCCTACCGCACTGTTTCCTCTGAAATCAGGGGCGAGATTAAATCTGTTGTAGCAGAGCGCTCCGTAATGGCTCTGACAGACGTTGTTTTTCCTCGGCCTCACATCTGGGAGTTAACCAGCAGAGCACTCGAAACCAACCAGGTCAGCTCTTTAGTTGAGTTTTGTGTCTAATCAGCCAGGAAGGCTGAGGCCTCAGGTCACACATGGAAATCACTAGAGCTATTTAAGTCGCCAGAGGTTATTAATAAATCTCCCACTATTTCCTTAAGTAAATAATTGGAGGCCCATCTTTCAAACAAGTTATGTCTGGCCATGTTATGGTACCAATTTTATCCTTCCTTTTTTCCCCTCACCAAGCAGGAAGAACAAATCTCTGGTGACAACAATGGCAAAACTGTGAATTATAAACATCCATGTGTCTCTCATTTGAATGCCTCCTCGAGTTTCCTTGACAGCTGGGGGAGAGAGAGGCTCTCAGCCTTTCCACCAGAGTCCGAGCCACCGAAACGAGCGGAGACTTTGGGGGAAAGCCACGCAGCTCTGGCTGCCGGCTGAAACACGAGCCACGCTCTCTCCGTTCGGTGCTGTTACGCAGCCAGGTCCTTCTGGGCTGCTGGGACGGAAGCGAGGGGGAAAGCCTGACCGTGAGACATGGCCAGAGCCAGGGCTCAGGGGTTTCTGGAAAGGAAGAAAAGTGGAGAGGGAGGGGTGGGGTTTGCCACGCTGTGTCCCCCCGTCAAGTCACGCACAGGGCTTAACTGAGTGCAGGGAACCGCATCCAGGCCTGACACACGCAGGTCCTGTGAGACCCGCAACCACAGCCACAAAAACCAGCGCTGGCTTACCAGAGACCCCAGTCTTTCCTGCACGTGTTACTCTTTCAACTTCGGCTGTAACAGACCGCTTTGTTTTCACTGTCACTGCTCTACATAAGGTAGATACACACGTGCTTATGCGCAGAGAAATTAACACCAGCCCAGGGCTCTGCCCACAGCCAAAGCTGCGTCGTAGCACCATTCTCCACTGGGGTGACCTGTGGGGAAAGCCAGGGTAAGCATCCAGAGGGTCCTGTGCTCTCTGGCTGCAGGGCCGTGCCTCGCAGTGGGGCGTTTCAGATCCCTCTGCTACCCCGACCCAGATAGACACAACAAGAGATGGCTCCCGCCTGCCCCTGCATACGCTGAGCCACCATGACAGCCCTGTGCAGCTCTGAGAGATATTTATGGCAGCTGTGATAACCCCAACGCATCTTCCAGCTGCCAGATCGCTTCCACTGCTGCACTGAGTTACGAGTTGTCTTTGTTTGAACTTCCTTCAAGATGATGCAGTCTCAGACATTAGGAACACAGAATGGGTGCTTTAAACGGAGCAGAAGTCCACGTGCAAACATGTATCTTGTGCATATACGTGTACACAGACATATCCATTCCTTTACCACAAATAACCTGAAGTTTGCCTCTGACCAAAGAACACCAGCTCCATCCTTCAAATCACATCAGCAAAACAGCAAGTTAGTAACCATTACGACCTTCACACATATGGAAATACTTTTAATTTGCAATAAAGGCCTTTTTTTTGTATTTTCCAGAAAAGCGAGGGTTTGTTCCCTTTCATGACAGCACACTGTCTTTCATTTGTGGTCTAAAAAATTTTCATACTTGAATCACATTTCCTTTCTTTCCTTACCTCACTCTTGCAAAGATTAATGCCTCAAACCTAAAAAACAGTCTTTCAGGAGGAGGATTATCTTCACACGATCACTGCTTTGTGGCATTTCTAACAGGGGCTATCGACTTAATTAACTATAACTTCAGGTCTCAACCTCCCAATGGAAAGCAAATTTGGGCTGTAGCTGTACTGCTTCAGCCGAGCAGTGACAAGCAAGTGACACCAAAGTACAATCCTCCCATGCCTGAGAATAGGTGGAAGAAAAATGCAGCCCTGCCTCTTTGGGGTGCGCTTAGGGCACAGGAGATGCTCAGCACAGCTCTTCTCCAGCAGTCCCAAGACGGGCTGACAGATACCTCAGGCCACTGGCAGCAAAGCTTCATTCAAAAAGCGACATATTGAGCCTGTGCACGTATAAAAGTGTGGGTGGGGGAGCACAGGGGAAAGGTGGAGGTAGCGCAGCTCTCCGGCACCCGAGCTGTCGCCCAGGCAGCGCTGATGCGGGCACTGGAGGGAGTTGCTTGCCAATCCTTCTGGCAGAAGAAAAATCGCTACAGATGGCAACTGCCAGCAGGGAACAAACAGCAAAAACAGAGGAATTCATGACAGAAATTATGGAGAGAAAGAGAAAAAAGCATTTCCAATGTACTCATTTCATCTTTTCAGTTAAAGGAAAACCTGTTATCAGGAGCCCAAATGAACAGCTCCGCTAAAGCTGAGGGTGGAAATCACTGTAGGGCCGTCAGAGCCAGTGGAGCTCCTGCCATTAAAAATCTACCGCACAGCGTGCTTACACAGACATGCATATCACACATATTTGCTTGTAAAGATCTGGGTGCACTAAATGAGCGACATTATTTATGCACATACATACTTCTGTGGCTGTGACTCAAAACAAGAAGAATCTGTGGGCTTTGCACATCTTTCCTTTCTGCACGACAGAAGGTGCCGACACTTCTGTCCTGTCTACTTAAGAGAGCAAAGTAGGGAGTGGGAAAGGAAAAAAAAGAAGGAAAACATTGCAGCAAGCAGGAACGCTTAAAATGAGTTACTATGTCTGGTCACTCAATCCTTTAAGCCCTGCCAAGACTCTTCTGTGATTAGTTAGTAAATCTGACAAGGCCTGCGTTTGTTCACAGCTTATTGACAGAACTGTATTGATAAAGCAATATCCAAGCCTGGGGAAAGAAAGCCCACAATCTCATTTTACTTTCTCAAGTCTTTATTGCACGAAGGTGTTTTACCTGGATTAATTCATTTTCCTGAAACTGAAGTCTGAATTTTTCGGAGTGCAGCTCTTACATCATTGCTTAATAATTATTTATCGACTGGCTAGACATTAAACACGGGAGAGGAAAAACATGTCACACACATTTATTTGTGCAGATTTCTAACCTGATGATGAAGGGACAATGTTTGGAGTTCACGAGAGACAGAACCATGGTTGCTGTGAGGGTTGTAATTTTTCCATCCCTCAGAGACACCCCATGCTTTCCTGCTCCCTGTGGCCCCACTCATCCCAAGCTTCTTCACAGAACCCACCTCCGTCTCCCCTGCAGGTCTGTGTCATGGCCATGGTGTCTGGGATGAGAGCACAGATGGGGTCCCTTGAGGAGCCATTAGTGCCACTCACAAATCAGCCAGATGGGGTTTGCCGTGACCGAGCTGCGTTGGGGTAGGTTTGGAGGGGAACCCGGGGCTCCCACCCCGCGCACAAGGAACCAACTACGTTTTCAAAGATTAGAAGCAGCACTGTGATATGAAAAAGTAGGATTCAAACCAGAGACGATTTCATATTAAAACCACATATATTACTGAAGCCTAATTGCAGCATTTCACATCCAGTTGAATTTTACGAGCCTGATGAATCCAGAGTGTCAATTAAGAAGGGAGTGGCAGCGTGGGATGGTTCAATAATTTCAAACCAAAATGAGGGGAAATGGGTTTGGTAACAACCTCTCGATAGAGACACCGGTGGAGAGCAAGCAGTGGTGGAACAGCTTTGCTCCAAGAGGCTGGAAAAGGCGCTAAACTCTTATTTCCACGTGCTCCCGCTTGAGATGGCACAGTTTAAAGAGATCTGACGGCCACTACTGAAGCTGGCAGTTGACAGAAATGGTTGAAAAAACCCCATTTGTTGGTGCTTCATTTACTGTTTCTCTTTTCTGTGGTAGTGGAAATTGGCAGATATAAGCCAGTGAAGAAGTGGAATCATCACCAAAACACAGAACGACAGGGAAATCCCTTTATCACTTAAGTTAAACCATCATGAGCTATCAATGAATCTTATCTCAAAAGCCTATCTAGGCTTTCCTGGCATTACAAATCCAGAGAGTCCTCTGGGCTCTTCCGCAATCGCTATTGATTATGACTTTAAAACCAAAAAAGTCCTCCTCGCTAACAATAAAAAAAACCCACTTGTTCTCAACACAAAATAAAGCACTTTTCAAAAATGGTCTGAAAAAAGGTGCACACATATCTTCAAAGGCTATTTTCACTACAATAGGCATGCACATATTAAGTCTTCTAAAGTTTATGAAGGAAAGAATAAGCGGGAGAAATTATAACCAGCTGAAAAATAAGCTGTGCTAGGAAGAGGCTAATAAAGTAGATATACTCCAAGGGGTGACACGTTTATTACCAATAATGTATAACAACATCGTCCCTTTATGACGCAATACTTATCAAAAAGAAAAGAAGCTTCTTTTGCCATAGGGGACAGACACCTTGTGGGAGTGCAGGGGATGTCAGGGGCTGACCACAGAACCTGGAGCCAGGGAGGTCCAAGCCTCAGGTTCACAGAATCACAGAATCACAGAATTTCCGGAGTTGGAAGGGACCTCAAAAGCTCATCCA
>NW_010192243.1:0-3106 GCF_000695765.1 Mesitornis unicolor
GGCCGGGCGGAGCTGAGGTGAGCTGCGGGCCCGCCACCCCCCGCCCGGGCGCTGGGCAGGGCTCCTGGTGCTCCACAGGGGAGTTTCCAATCCACTTCTCCTTTTCCTCCCATAGTTTTGGGAAGTGATAAGTGATGAGCATGGCATTGACCCAGCCGGAGGCTATGTGGGTGACTCAGCGCTGCAGCTGGAAAGGATCAACGTCTACTATAATGAATCATCGTGTAAGTGTGGGATGGGGAGGGGTGCGGGACAGGGGGCTCCGTGGGAAGGGACACGGGTATCTGGGAGCGAAGGGGTTTGAGAAGCTGTATTGCACATCTGATCACACACCTAGCATGTTATCTGTCCCCCATTACATCCCAGCTCACCCCGTTATACACGGAAAAGATTTTCTGCTTGCTTACAAACTGCTATCTGGGTGTCACCTCCTCAGGCAAAGAGAAGTGGCACAAGGGGGTCTCCTTAGGGTATGGAGGTGGAGGCTTACTTATTATTTAATATTATACTAGGCGTTTGCTCTCTAAACATATTATTATTTCATCATAAGTGTCTTATCAATTGCCCCAAACTAAACAGTTGCTTATATAAGCCTGCATCTGTAGTACTGAGTTCGTGGCTGAGAAGGTTGGGCCACAGGTAATGGAGAACTCAATGGTGATTCATTAATAAGGTGTCAAAGTTGCTTAATCCCTCTGAGTCAGTTTGGTATTGAAAGGTGTTAACAGTGTAAAATGGGGTTCATGAGTCCTTTGGTTGATTGACATGAAACCTGCAAGTGCGAATGTTTTCTCTTTTGTCCAGGTCAGGTTAATTCATGTTATTTATCTGAGTTTCCTTGAACCGTTTCTACTGGTCACACATTATTTATTTTGTGCTTTGTGGTAGATATGCTTATCTGCTACTGTTTGCCACCTACACCAAATAGCTGTTTCAGTGGAGGTGAATCCTTCAAGCATTAAAGCTTGTGAGGTGTGTTAGGATCATTTGAACATAAACCCTCACCCTGTAACTCACAGAAAATGTTAACTACTTTATTTTAAAGAATGACAGCTATTTTTTCTAATCAGAAACTGCCATCCCTCATATCTATTGCGAAAAAAAGAGCTTACAAAATGTAATACACAATTTGTATGACCCAAAAGATGTCAGGTTTATTATTCAAGCAGAATTGAGTTGTTCCTATGGTGCTGGGTTTTTTTTCACCACCATGACTTCCTATACAGGAAATATTTATCTATATTAGACTAATAATATGAGACATAATGTATTTGTGTATTAAGAACTATAACTATGTTGGCTTATTTCAGAAAATTAAGGGCATGCTTACTTCTTCTTGTAGCCCAGAAATTTGTACCAAGAGCAGTCTTGGTGGACTTGGAGCCAGGAACCATGGATAGTGTGCGATCTGGTCCTTTTGGTCAGCTCTTTCGGCCTGATAACTTCATCTTTGGTATGTGGATGCCACTTTTTAAAAACCAAAACTATCCAACAAGTGTTTTACCAAGTGAATGGTCAATAAGAATTTTAGCTTCCTATTCCAAAGTGATCCATAGTACTGAGTAGTCCTGAAAGCTTGACAATACAATTCCAATTATCTGCAGGCCAGCTAAAAGATCCTGTTAACTGAAAAAGTTATTCTTATGTTAATTATTCCTTCAATTAGCAAACTACTGGAAGTTTCCTATGGTATTCAGATAAAGTACATTTGCTTTCCATATGTATGAACTCCAGAGAAATCCTGAGACCACTTCTTTAAAACAAAATGCATGGAAATTCTGCAGAAAATGGAGAGAAGGGGGGGAAAAGAAACAAACCTCAACCACAAACCAACCAGACTACTCGTCACTTGAATTCACATTGAATGCTTGAGCAATTGAGTAAATCTTTTATAGGCTGTGTAAGTCAACTTTTTCAGCAGATTCTCACAGTATAGTAAACAGCAGAGGAAGACTAACTGTAATGGCAAACATTGCCATATGTTGCCAGTTACTGGGTTATTTTCCAGCATAATGAGGAACAGTCTGAGAGCACACGGGGAACTTCTGGTTTTGCAGTATTCTTGCAGAAGATTGTTTTAGCCTTTACTGTTTTGCTTTGGACTTATGTTGTACTTTCCATCTCAGCTTAAAAATGCGCATTTCCAGGATTAAATTTCATAGCATCCTTACTATGTACAGAAGCATTACTGGTCCCTTTGCACTAAAGGAGAAACAGCATGTGAAAGTTCAGTGATACACTTGCTGAAACAGGAAGTCTGAATGAAAGCTACCGTGAGAACTCTTGTGTCCTTTTGGTTTCTGAATTTGCACTAGCCACAAAACACATTTCTTCCTGCCAAGGCAAGCTTAGGTTGAAACTTGGTTTGGTATATTGTGTTAACATAAGGAAGGAACAATGCCAGAAACAATGGGTTGTTGCTGTTGAGGTGGGAAGTAAGAAACTATACAGAGTTACTTTAACCCTTTGACTGACTTAAAACTTTCAATGCTGTCCCTGTTTTTCTCCTGTATACTCCATGGTGGCAATGGTAAGAGTCTCTTTCAAAAGAATTTTAAGTCATGACATGTAGAAGTAAGCCTGGAGAGAAAAGCCACAGACACAGGCAGCTTTATGAAGTATGTTTCTATACTCAGGTTTCTCCTTTCATTCCCTTTCTCTGGCATGGACCACACAAGCCCCCTGAAAGTGAATTTGCTTTACCTGAAATGGAAGTGACCTAAAATACCTGAACTGGAGCTTTACAGTTTGGCATACCACCAGTAAAAACAGAGCAAATTCATTTCACAGCTTCTTCAACAACAGTTGGATTCACTGTATTCCCTTCCTGCCAAGATAACAATGAACCGACAGCATGTGATCAACTCGTATCTGACACAGGCCCCTGCCAGCATCAGGCACTGTCCTCCCAACCTGCTGAATAATGCAGAATGGCTGCCTGAGCGCTGAAGTAATGATCTGTGTCAAAAGCCAACAAAGCATTTTGTTTTCTCTTTTAAAAATCTGGCCTGTGCCCACAATGAATTTTGTGGCAGAAGCTGGCAGTTCCATGCTTGCTGTACCCCAGGCTGTTAGAGCTCATTCTGATGGAGATGTTTTCCACCTC
>NW_010192244.1:0-6817 GCF_000695765.1 Mesitornis unicolor
GGTCCTCAGCCAATAGGGAGCTGACACAACCGTGTATTGACCACAGATCAGATTTGACCGGTGTATAAATGGGGTCCCGTCGGAGGACTCATTTGAGTCGGTTCTCCTCGGAGCAGTGGGTCTGCAGTCCGGGCCTCTCCCCTTGAGCGCCATTTAAGGTAACTTCTCGAGATTGAGAGCCCTACCCTTTTGGTGAGTGAGTAAGTGCACATTTTGGATCGTTTGACCAAAACTTAAGAATTCCTAACTCAGCTATGTCCCAACCAGGATATCGAACCTGTATTTGTTAAATGTCAGTGGAATGTTGTTTTGGTGAATGAAGTTTTGTCTGCTTCATTTCAGTTGCAGATTAAAGCTTGTTTGAGTTCATTATTTGTGTGCATGTAGCCATTTTGTTGCGATTCCGTGACAAGTATCAAGCATGGTTCTAATGTTCCAACATGCGAGTGTCAGTCTGAACACACCTGTGGAGGCAGGTGTATGCCTTTGTCTCTTTGTGTTTGTTTGACCACATCAGAAGATGCCCGTTGGTTGTGGTTAGCCAACTGGGTGGAGGGTGGAGATGAGCTTTGGTTAGGCCACCTTTTCTAGGCCCCTCTCCGTGTGGAGCAAGCAGTGCTCTCCTTGAAAAAGGCTGCTTGGTCATTCAGGATGTTGCCGAACAAGACTGTCATCTTCAGGGTCAGACTCAAGCGGTCAGTCTCAAGCGGCCAGTGCAGGTTTGGGTCTGCAGCTCCCAGTGCACCTCATCACTTGCTGGTTCGACCCTTGCCTGTCGCTACAGGACTTTACAAATGTGAATGTATCCTTCGGGCCTGCGCAATGGATTTTTTAGGTGAGGCACAGCGTGTACGAAACTGGTTCCACCTTTTACTCCTAAGCTTCATCTGTCAGGGCCTAGTGAGCTTGTATGGTGACAGCAAAGTCCTCAGGACATAACAGCGAAGTCCTCAGGACATAGCAGTGAAGTCCTCAGATGTACCTGGCTACCTAAAACAAAGGTAGCTTTCTGATCCCTTCTGAGTTGAGATTAAGTCATCTTCTTTGCAACAGCTATAGTCAGTCACACCATGCATTATTCCCTGAGCTTAATGGACACATCATGCCTACCCATCTCCTCTGACCTTTCTTCCATTGTGGAGGTTTATTGGTGAGTCACAGCAGAAATTAACATTTTTTTTCTTCTTTAATACTTTCTCTACTAATCTAGACAAGCTGTCGCATCTTGAATTCTAATCAAGAATAGTAAAGATACCATGAAAAATAAAAGAACTCAGGAAAAGATAGGACTGTTGTTCAGAAATGTGATGCAATATTCAAAAGAAAAAAAAAGATGGAAATGCATGCATAATATGGGGTGAGGTTCCTGAAGAAGAAGTATGATAAAAATTCAATGCAATTTCCTTTACCTGACCAGTGTTTATGGTGACAAATGGATATGAGTAACTTTCAGAACTCTGGGATATTTAGTTAGGATTTGTAGTATCTATATCCACCTTCTTGCTTGCTCTAGCTAAATGACACTGCTTTCCTATGTCTATCCAATCTGGGAAATAGTCACCAGTTATTCAGTGAACATTATGATGCAAAAATACTTAAGATACAGCTGAGAAAGAAGTGAAGCAGATAACAGGATTTTAAGCACAAAAATGCTTTTCTGCATGAATTTGCAGAGTGAATTATCTCACATATCCAACTAGTGAAAGTATATTGGGAAATGATAAAAATGCGATCTTATATATCTACATACTTGATTTTACATTATACCATCAGATGCAAAAGCAATAAAATCTGTAGTTTATGAAAAAATGTTACTTGATCTAATTAACTATTTTGAGAGAACTTCCAAAAAATTGATCTAACAAGATCAAGAGATTAACTACAGTAATTAGTTCAACAGGATTAACACTGGCTTGTGTCTTTTGCCTTTATACAAATAGATAAACCACTGGAAATAATCACATATTTAGTACATGCAGTACCTAATTTTCTTTTATATACTTGAGTTTTTTTCATTATTGGCTGTAGAAATTAATTTGTTTAAACTATTTACTCTTCCCATTTTCTTGTATGTTAGAATATTCCTCTTTTGTTATCTCTGGTGTGCCTATTTGTTATCTACATATTAGAGTTAAAGATCATGTTGTAGCACACAGTTATTCTAGCTACTGGCTCAAATTAGTTTTTCCAGGAGTACAGGAGACTAATAGTTTCTGTCATCTGTATACAGGTTATACTTTTGGGAACAAAACACTGTGAGTGTTAAAGGGAAAAAACATAAATGATGACTCAGGTCTGCCTTATAGCAGACATGCTTCAGTTTTGTTACTCTACCTTAACAGTTCACTTGCTAGAGGGATAATGCAACCAAATTAGAGTCCTCTGTCATGTCTCCGTAGGGGTCCTTCTTGTCTTTCACAGTGTGAAACATCAAGCCAAAAGGAAATTTAGCATAAATCAGTTTTTATGACTGCAGGTATTTTCTGTGATGTGGAATTCAGAGAAACAAACTTGGGGAATTCAGGCTCTCTGAATTTTCTAAGCTATCTATCAGCTGAGATAGAAATAGATAAAGGAGGAGGTTTTGAAGGTGGACTTTTATCTTTAATTTGCATTTCTTCAGGGGCACATTATTCCTTGGGATGCAGGCTTACTTTACACTCATAATCATATGTTGGCCTATAAAATGTCCAGCATGAATCACTAGTTAGTCTTTTTTTTCTAAAAAACTGCATTGTCTGGGCAAGTCCCATAAGATATTCTTTACATGACATGATAATGGAGATGTCTGGCTTGCAGCATTCACTCCAGAAAAAAAAACATAAAATGTCATTTCAGGGTCATCATGAGTTCAAATGGAAAAACAGATTCAAAATGGAACTATTTAAACTTATTACTTGAAGTGATTTTAAGTCCTTTTTTGTGATATAAGAGAAAATAAATAATAACTATATTTACAATATATTTTTTCTTCTTCCTGTCCCTATAATAGGAGTAATTTTTGTTCTTTATGCATATATTCCTAACCTAGTTTAGTTATGTTACTAAAACTTCTGAAGCATAACTATTTTTCAAGTTAAAAAGAATGCACTAAGCACTAAACTAAAGAAAAAAGGATACAGAACTTCATAAAAATGAATTATCACATAATCTCAAATAGATTAAACGTGACCTTTTTAAAATAAACAACTCAACAAAAACATTCCCCAGACAACCCTGATTTTTTTTCAGTATTTCTTAATGGCCTTAGCAAACTGCCTTAGTGATCGTTGAGGCAAATATTCAAATATGACCTTGATATTTCTTTCCTGATAATTAAAAAAACTCCACCAACAAAAATCCAACAACAAAAAAATCCCCTCAGCAGTAAGTCTTCTCAGAGCTGGAGACAGAACGTTACTACTTCTTCTTTATGTGTCTTTCGAAAACCTATTTTTACACATAAACCTTGGACAGTGTCATTGCTGGCAATACCCTCAGCCCAAACGATATAGTGAATAATTCATTAGTAAATTCAACTGAGCAAAATCTGTAATAGGCATTTTTCAAACTGGCAGCTCTTTGAGTGTGGAATAGAGGTGAGGTAGAGAATTTACATTCAGAATACAGAATTATGTAATGGTTTTCAGTTGCCAAAACATAGAGTGACTATCCCCTTTAGACAGTCTGTTACTGCTTTGCATCAGTGTTGTAACTACAGGCAGCTGGATTCTGTAATATGACTTTACTGTGGGTTTTGGATGAGACAGTATTGGGAAGATGCCCATCTGTGAAGGGGTTATTAACTTAAAGATTTTTTTTATTTTAACAAATCACCTGTTACACTAATAGTTAAAGATGTGGGGATTATAAAGCAGTGAAAATATGCATTCAGATTAATATAAAACATAATTGCTACCTGCTAGTTGAAATGTACACTGTTTTCTTCAAATCCAGATGTGAGTTGTGCTTCACCAATACTTGAAGTCTGGGACATGACTTAAGGCATGGAATATTATGAAAATTGTTTTGGCAAAATATGGATTCTAATAATAGGTCAAATTCTAAACCACCTCTGGTGATTGCTACTGATGTCATTCCAACTGATATGCCTCCAAGGTAAAGGAGCGCTATCATCTCAGTTTCTTGCACAGGCAAGTTTAGGTACTGACAAGTTAGAACTTCTCCAAGTCATATGGCACAACAGATAGTAGGACAAAGGATAATATCTGCTCAGTTGATTTGCTGATTCTACCTTTTAAACCTTTTTCTAGTCAGCCATGTATTTGGTTGTTGCACTAAAAAGTAGCACCCCCTCTTAAAACAGTTCTGTGAAAAACTGGAGTATTGAGCAACGTGAGGTCCAAGAACCTTCTCCAAGATGTCTGCCACTCTCAGCTCTTCAGAGCTGTCTGGCTGCTTGCCCAATTGAACCCCAAATGGCCTCAGTTCTGCAAAAAAAGTCTGTGTGTGATTAATGCCCTTCACATTAACAATCTCCCTTGCTTCAATGCTTTTTCTATATGTTTGGTTCCTAGATTTCAGACTACAAAACTCTTTTCAGCAGTGGGAACAAACTGAAGAGTTTTCCAGTCCTAAGGTGAAGTTACAGTTCTTGAAGAACGTTATATTTTTTTCCAGAGGTGTTTTTAATTATATTTGATTAGATACTTTTTTCAGGGAATGTATACTGTGAAATGGCTGAAGAATTTTATTTTTGTGCATAGGAAAGAACTGGTTGCATCAGAGCATTTTTAAATGACGGAAAGCACTGCTAGTGTGGAAAACAAATACTGATAGTATGGGAAACAAAGGACAGGTGTAAAAATCACGGTAATGCCTTCTATCTGTTATTTGTTCTGTTTTGTCAGTGTCTTGCTATGTGATTTGGGACAAAAATAGTTTCCCCTCTGTGTGCCTTGACTTTTCCATCTCTAATTCAGGATTAATAGCTCAATCACTGGCCAACTGCTGGGTTGTAGATGACTGTTCATTCCTCTGCTTGAGAGCACATTTGAAGAATCAGCAAGTGTGTTCTTATGGACAGCCTACTGTGAGCACATATGGCCTTCTGAATTATTTAAATCCCAGTCAGATACAGGCAAATAGTATGGTCCGGAGATGTGAAACTGTTTATTGTTGTACCGTTGTAACGTCGTTAGAAACTCAATAGTAGGAGGTGAAAATAACACTGACTGTATATGACCTTACCCAAGGCAAGAACTGATATTGTGACTATAGTAATTATCATTTACTGACAGCACATAATTTTGTGGGTGTAGAAGCAAACATTTATAAAGAAATTACTCAGGGGTACATGAGAGTTTGGGAGACTTAAAAGAACAGCTTTATTTTGTAGCTAGTTAAGATAATAAGGTTTCTTTCTAGGCTTATTTATGTGAGTGAAATTTCAGCAATAATCTTAGCAGTTTTTATAATAATTATCTGCTTTAGTAATTTAGGATGTTTAAAGAAATCGTTCATGGACAGGCTCCAGCACCCCAGTGTCTTTCTTGTACTGAGTGGCCCAAAACTAAACAAAGTATTTGAGGTGCGGTCTTACCGGTGACAAGTACAGGGGCATGAGGACTTTAGCGTTCCTGCTGGCCACACTATTTCTGACACGTGCCAGGATGCCATTCGCCTTCTTGGCCTGGGCACATTGCTGGCTCATATTCAGTCAGCTGTTCACCAGTAGTACCCCTAGATCCCACTCTGCCAAGCAGCTTTCCAGCCACTCATCCCCAAGCCTGTAGTGTTGCATGGAATTGTTGTGACCTAAGTGCAGGACCCAGCACTTGGCCTTGTTGAACTTCATAGCACTGGTTGCAGCCCATAGATCCAGCCTATCTAGGTCCCTCTATAGACCCTTCCTACCCTCAAGCAGATCAACATTTTCACCCAGCTTAGTGTCATCTCCAAACTTACTGAGGGTATGCTCAATCTGCTTGTCCAGGTTGTTGATAAAGGTGTTAAACAAAACTGGCCATAATACTGAGCCTTAGGGAACACTACTTTTGACCAGCTTGCAACTAGATTTATCTCCATTCACCACCACTCTGGGTAAGGTCAACTGGGACCTCCCTGGTTAGCTAGGACTGCTAATAAAGGATTGAAAGTGGCTTTTTGAGCACTTCTTCCAGTTTCCTTAGTACCGTTGGGGTAGATCTCATCCAGCCCCATAGACTTGTGTATGTCTAAGTGGTGTAGCAGGTTGCTAAGCATTTCCCTTTGGATTATGGTGACTTTATTCTGTTTCCCTTCCCTGCCTTCTGGCTCAGAGGGCTGGGTACCCAGAGAACTACTGGTCTTTACTACTAAAGATTGAGGCAAAGGCATTAAGTACTGCAGCCTTTTTTCAGTCTTTGTCACTATGTTTTTCCTACTGCATCCATTAAAGGATGCAGGTTCTCCTAAGCTCTCCTGTTGTTGTCAATGTATTTATAGAAAGATTTTTGTCCTTTACTGCACTAGTAAGGTTAAGTTCTAGTTGTGCTTTGGCTTTTCTGATTTTCTTCCTGCATGCCCTCACAACATCCACTGAGCTGGCAGATCGAAAGACCTCGCTATCACACAGTTCCTCAAACATTGATGTGCTACCTCCAGCCTTATCTCTAGTGAGCCTGGTTTTATCCTCTTCCCCTTTCAAATCTAGTTTAAATCTCTTTCAATGAGCCCTTTCAACTCCTGTGCAAAGATCCTTTCCCTGTTTGAGACATGTATACCCCACCTGTCTCTATCAGGACTGGTGCTGTGTAGATAGATCCATGATCAAAATACCCCTAGTGACACCAGACTTGGAGCCAGGTATTACACAGAATCACAGAATCACAGAACG
>NW_010192245.1:0-10638 GCF_000695765.1 Mesitornis unicolor
AGGGGCACGCATAGCACCGGTCCCTCCCCTAGGGAGCTTCCCCGGGTGGAAAGCCGCTGGCCAAGGTCAGGCTTCACCTCCGGAGCCTGCCTTACTCCGAGCTGCCAGTCCCTGCCGCCTCCAGCAGGCGGTCCTACCGATAATCCCCCTTTAGTGTCCGCGGTCAGTTCAGCATCTCTGCTCAAGGTACTTTTATTTTTTTTAATTTTTTTTTAATGATTTCGTTGAACGTGACAGTCGAGCAACAGTAGCCAAGTCAGACCTCGCAGAACAACACTAGGATGCCAAAACAAGTCTTAGAGACCCATATTAAGGTTGGGATGTCCAAAACTCAACCCCACAAATATTTTACTTCCCCACTTAAGAAAGGGAAAAACGAAAAAAAGTTTTCCCTTCCCTGGACCAGTGTGCAGGATAGCAGGATACCCGTTTCAAACCCAGCACTTCAGAAGGTGAAGGAAGGCTTGGGTGGAAAGTCTGCTAAATCAGCACCGTTACGGGGCTCTCTCTGCAGGAACACCAGCTCCGTCTGTTTTTCCTACTCGTATTAAAATCTTCGCAGTCATTAAAAAGGATGAAAGGGAAGAGGATTAGAAGTTCCCAGATGAAGAGAGAACAGAACTCAGACCTAATTTGTATATAAACATCTCCTTTATTGCTAAAGCAGTAAAGAAACTTTAATAGCATTGATAAAAACCCTGAGAACTTCTACGTGGTAATCACGTCTTGTTTTAAATACAATGCTGTTGCAGCTGGGGGAGGGCGGCTAAAAAAAAGACCAAACAGCTATTTTTGTAGTTGTCTAATTACAACAAAGAAAAACAAAATATTTTTATTTTTGCTACAGCACTTTGAAATATACCGATATCTAAAACACGTCCCAGAAGTGTCTCGCATGTTTTGAGCCTGCTGTACAAAGCCTCCCCGCCTCCGGCCCACACCTCCGGGAGCGCTTCGCTTTCAGAAGAACCCGCAGAGCAGGCGGGGACCGGGCAGGGGGGCAGCCTGGCCTTTCCCCCGCGGCCGTGACCACGATCTCACCCCCGGGACGTTTTTCTTTCAAGTTAGCCGGCCGTTCCGGCGGCGTCAGCCCCATCGCAGTACGAAGCCGCCCTCCCGCCATGCAGAGCCCCAAACCACCGGGGGCCGCTCCCGCCTCCCTCAGGCCTCGCCTCCGCCCTGGCTGGGCCCCGCCCCGCCGTCAGGACCAGCCAATGAGAAGGTGCTGTCGGCGGCATGACATCATCTCCCCCGACGCCTATTGGGCACCTGGAGCAAAACACTGCGCCGTCTCGCAGCAACAGCGTGGCGTCACGGGTCACCCTCCGCCGGCTGAGCTCTGCGGCCGCCTCCCGGCCCCTCCGCTCGCTGCTGCCAGCGGCTCTCCCGGGCAAAACCCGCGCCCTCGGGCAGCGCCTGTAAAAAGCCTGTGAAATAAACCTGGAAATGTGTAGATAAAAAATCAACTAGAAAAGAGGTTTCAGATGCGTGTATGTGTGTGGTATCTACATTTTGCTAGTGCACGCCTCTTGCAGGTTCATCCACAGAAGTCTATTGGCAAGACTTCTAATTTTTACGTCTTCCACACAAAACTACAACCCCATCCCTATGAAGGAAATGAAGCTTCAAGGGGGTGCACATGCTTTTTTCCAGTTTTTGTCCAGGCTCTGTGACTCATACACCGTGGTGGAGGCTGTTGGTGCCATCTGGCCAAGCACTTCAGGTCACAGCTTACCTCCAACAGAGAAGACAACACTAGCCAGGTTTGCAGGTGAAGTGGGGTCAAAACCACTTGCACCTGTGCATACCTCAATAGTGTTTCTTATCTTCCTGACAGACTTTTTACTTTCCCTGTGGCATTCCACATTTCTGCCTCTTACAGCAATTCAGACATGATTTCACTAGATAAGCATGGCATGAATTTCCTGCAACAGGTTATTAATTACAGGAAAGATTTTTGGTGTTATGAGGAAGGAGTAGATGGTTCCCCCCACAGTGGGAAAAAAACACATGAGGGTTTCTGAGCACATGTTCAATCTCTGGAGCATCAACAGTTGGAGATAACCAAGCCACACACAGGAGAACTGGCAAGTGGCAACAGTTCTCAGTCCTGCATATACAGAGCTATCACAAAAAAGAAGAGAAGATGAAATCTGCAGGATCTGGAGCCAACAGCACACATAGCCAAAGCTCTGCACCTCTTCCCTGGTCCTCACTACTCTTGGCAGCCTGTCCAGAACATGCTGCAGTTGGCTAAGACCACATGCAGTTCCCTAGAAGCAGTCACAGCAAGGGTCCAGGGGAAGTTAATATTCATGGAATTGCTTGAAAATCATCCAAGAAAAGGAAAAAGAAATCACCAAACGAAAATGTAGCAGAATCATTCTTCTTTCCGCAAGAGATCTACTTGATCTGAACCACAGAAACCTGCAGCAGCAGAAAGACATTATAGGTAAGAATGAGAACGATAGGTGAAATCAATAGCATCAGCTTTTCTTGCCATTATTCTTGTACTTGATCGGGGGGAGGGAGGCAGGGAAGACACTGCTGTATTTCATGCCTTCAGCACACTACTTAAAACTCCAAAATTCAGTGAATTTCTTCAGTGCTATATCAAAGCAATTATAACAGTAACTTCTCATCCTCTTCTCTACCAGGCTGCCTAAAACTGCCTCCAGACCAGCCAAGTCTTCTTTTACAGTCCTGACACAATTAGAAGGATTATCAAGCAACATCTCTCTTGCAATACCTTGTAATAATTTTTTAAAAGTTGTACCTACAAGTCGTTTATATTTTAATAATCTCTTTAATGCTTCAGCAAAAAGATCGTGAACCTCATTCTTAGAGTGTTTCCAAGACAGTAATTTCAGAGAGAGTTTGTCAGAAATCAAGACAACAGCGTCAATGTTAGAGCAGGAGGCCAGCGGGTTTAGATTTGCTATCCACTGCCACCTACTGTTCAAACTCCACCAAGTGAAACTTCTGAACTCCAGTTTCTCAGGGGTACGGCTTAAAGAGAGCGAAAAGAAGGGAAAGCTTTGCAATTGAGACTGCCGGGGAGACAAAAAAGAAGAAAGAAAAAAAGGGAATATGCCAAGAGAATCGCCCACCCAAACTCAGCGGGCTGGGGAACGGCACAGTACACCAGGTTCACAAGTCTGGATTCTTGTATCTAACTTATACAGCCATATATTTTTATTTTCTATTTACTCAAAGTAAAGGCTTCAACTAGTCACTGTTGCTAAATCACCTCAAAAGGAACAAAGGTTCCTTTAGACAAAAAAACAGACAAGGTTTTATACCTTCAGCGCCTTCAACAGTTCCGCTAATCCACCAGCTGTTCCCTAACAGTTCTTAAATTAATTGTCACTATTTAATCTTGGATTTTTAGTATTTATTTTGTTTTAAAATCATCGTATTACAGAACTTTCAGTGGAAACAGTTCTGTGGAAAACATTCAGCAATGATTGAGTCTACGTCCCAAACGAAAAGAAGTTCCCTAGTACCAAAGTCTGCAGCTGAGATTCCTGAAATCCTTTGAGAAATCTGCTAACCACACCAGCTAGGACATCCCATATTATCCCAGTGGCTGCTTCCAAAGCAGAAGCCTTTGCTCTGCACCACATTCAAAAGACTACATCAAGAAGCATTTAGCAGGTGTAAATTTTAAACTAAGACATGGTAGCTTGCTACAACTTCTGTCAAATCCAATTCTTCAAGTGTAAAGGTTTTCTTAGGCATTGTGGAGTGATATAACAGACGTATTTTCCTCCTGGTGGCAAGCTACTTTTTTTTCCCTAAAATATCTGAGTCTGGCAACTGAAATGAACTCTCTTCAGCTGCAATCCCCTTCAGGGAGTTTATCACATCAGTGCATGCTTAATGAGCAACATCATCAGGCCCCTACTTGAATGGTGTGTATTTTGCTGAAAGGTAAGTTTTGTTGCCAGATGAAGTCCCTTTTGGTTGTGACATATACTTCCTTATTCACACACAGATTATATTGATTAAAATCTAAACACAAAAACGTATTCTGTGGCATTTCTGTGCCACAGCTCAAACAAAAACTAAGTTTGCCAAGCACAAGGAACAGCTGTGTTACATTTACTCCACTCAGAGGCATGAGATTCAGTCTCTTGCCTTGTGAAAGCACTTACTTCTGTACAAAGTGAATATAAACTTCATTGGTTGCTGTATATATGAACTGGGAACACATGTAAGCAACTACATGAGACAACAGAGGTTCAGGTCCCGACTCTGTAACCTCAAAAGTTAATTTAAAAATATTTCTTGCTTAACTTGTATCCTCTCTGTAAACTAATCCCATTATCTAAGTTGAGAGTCACACATGCACCCACTGTACAAAATACATACTCAACATCATTACTCAGTAAGCGAACAATTATACGGAGCCAGCAGTACCCAGAAAACAGCAGCACTCAGAAACTACTTTAAAAATTTGCATCAATTTTGTTGCAACCTATTCAGCTCTTAAATTGATAATTCAACAGTTTCAAATGGTGATTCTATAAAAGTAGAAAGTGACATTAATAACACTATGCAAGCCTCACTCACCGTAAGCAAGACTTTTATTTATTTCAGATCAACCAGGAATGCTTTAACTTCAGTAAACTAAAGCTTCTCCAACTTCTCAAGTTACTTGCTAGAAGAAAATTCCAATTTCCTTACTCAGAATTATTTTCCATGTAATTTAAATTCAGATTTTTTTTTCCACAGGTAATTTAACAACTCGCCAGTTAAGCAAGTCTGCACTGTGTCCTAAAGAGAAATAAACCTCCTCTTCCTTTAGTCCCCAGCATATTTGAACAACATGTAGGCTGCCACAAATTAGTGTTCTGTATGCATCATACACAGCTCCCATTCTTCTCAATAACTAAATTATATTCTCTAGACTCACTCTGGACCCCTGTCAATTTATTCCAGCACAGATCCTGACAAAAGACCCTCTGTAACAAAATATCTGTTTAAGGCAGTTACAGCAATGTGAGAAAGCCAAATCTGTCTGCAGCCATCCACCCAGCCCCAGAATGGAGTTGGTCATTGAAGAAGAACAGGGAAGGACTAAAAAATACACTCCTTAAGCACATACATAGCGAGCTGTTGCAGATAGGAATTCTGTGACCAAAATCTCATTCCTTATCAGAAAGCTGAAGACCAAGATAGGTCACAGAGCGATGCTGAACCTTTAACCCAGCTGGATGTTTAGAGACCATGGAGAGTTAAATTAACGCTGTTTTACTATTGGCTCGTCCCTATTTTCAGCTGCCAAGCAGCCAGCCTCAGCTCACACTAGCAGTCCCTCTGGAGTTAAGAGAAAATGAAATCAGGATGATTTCAGAAAATACAAAATTGTTTTAAGACCAGGCCCCTCACAATTTCTTTTTTGCAAAGTGACTGCAGAACTGAGCAGACCACGTGTTCTCCTGATCAGTGTATATATTTTTGCACATTTTACACAGAGGTATAGTCCCATACCTCAGCAAATCAAACTCTGCTTTAGATAACCCTGGCAGACACAAGTACATGGTCTATAAGCGACAACAGATACTTTGGGAGCTGCATTTTTCTTACACACCGACATTATTGGGACAGTTTGTTGTGTCAGTGATGTTTCACTGAGCTGAACTGATGAGACACACAGAGACATTACTGATGTCTTCACTGAGTTCTCTTTATCATAGTGTAAGTATGTGTAATATACTAAAATCAAAGGAATTCCTTGGAACTTACATCAGAACTGAGCCCCTCCTAATGGTGGAAACTGATTTTCCATCCTAGGTCTTGCAAACATCCTAAGAGAAAATAATACAGAGAATTAGCAAAAGTCATGTAATATCATTAAAACCTTCTTTTTATTTATATAATATTTTTCACCAAGCTTACTTCTGAGTGCAGCTGTGTGAGGATATGTAACCTGACCAAGATAGGATGTCATCCAGTGCCTGACTCTGTAGTCCTCTTTCAGAGAAGGTAATCTGACTCTGCAAAAATAGAAAGGTTCTTTGTCTGAAGCCTTGTCCTTTTATCCCCTAAGTACACCACTTTACCTATTCATTATATTACCTGTCTACAAAACCCAACTTTCTTGTGGATTTGAAAATACTTTCAGTTAAATCTTTTCTTGAAATTTAAACCAGAAGACCCTCTTTAATGAAAACTTGACTGTGCAACACGTCTAGCCTACAAAAACTACTCAAGATTAGTCTGGTCCCCATACTTTTAGCTGAGAAAAATTCACAGAGGTTATATTTTCTTTCATCATTTCTTCCACCTGTTTTCCTTTTGCTTCTACTTCTCATTTCCCAGGAAGCATCACATTCTTCTGCCTCTCAAATTCAGCATATTACTACTATCAGATATCAAATGTACAGTATTACAAATAGATTACGAGGTAGATGTAGATTTTAGAGATGGTTTCTCAACCAGCTTTTTATGCAACATGTAGCACTGCTAGGCCCCAAACTGGTTAAACTAGAAAGGATCCATTTAAATATTTACATTGATTTAATTAAACTGGGATTAAATTCATAGCTGAAGCTATAACTCTGTGACAATAAATATTAAGTTACTTACTATTTGATCAGAAGTCCCAGTTGCAAAACATGACTCTGTGTGAATTTACACTCATGTCTACAATTTTTAAGAGCATTTTAAAAGGAAATTTTAATATGTTGGGGTATTTTCCCCTCTCTAGTGCCTCTCTAAAGACCTTTAAGGAAGCTGGAGGCGATTCACGGGCATGAGAGTGCAGAGTCTCTGTGTCTCTCCCCCAGCTTGCTCACAGGTGTCTTCTTCTTTTCCAGCTCAAAAGTGGCCGTCCCTGGATATGCCCAGGTATAACTCCTCTCCTGTACATGCAAAACCAGGCCGTGTGTTTTGTCCAGATCTGGCCTTGCACCAACCTTCTGCGCTAGTTTTAGTCTTAGACTACTCTGCCTCAGTGCAGCAGCCTGAATGAAAATACGGCTGTGGGACTATACCAGACTTCTTCCAAATTTAGCACTTCTTAAAAAAAACATAATATCCGTAAAGTGAGCAAACTGCTGCTGTCCCAGAGAAGCCATGTGGAAAGGCATTTTCTAATTTTCTATTGATTACACGAACTTAATAAAACAAATCTGTTCTCCTCCCACCCAACTTCTGCTCTTATCCTCAGTTTTCGAGCACATTGCTCCTCTTTGCTCCTATATTCCTCATTAACATTGCAGTTCTTGACCTACTTACACACCTTCCTTCACCTCCAGCTCCTGCTGCTAGATTTCTTCCCCCCCATCCCTACCTTCCCAGATGTCCACTTTTTAGCTGCTGCTTCTCACTGTCTTTCTCCCCTCTCCTGAATTCCTTCTTGTTTCTCACATTTGATATTTAAAATTTTCCTTGTATTCGAGCCAGACTCCTTCCGTTTCACCACACCTCTTGGTATTGCTTGTTGCCACACAAAGCCCAAACAAAATACTCTAAGTACTTTCAGTAAAATTTCATAAACACATAGTAAGCTGTGAGAGGCTGGATCTGCTCAGCATAGATATATCTAAGAATTTAACTGAGAAATTTTAAGACAAGTAATGAGATTTTACAAAGACTTATGACATAAAAAAATTCTGCAGATCACTACAAAGAAAGCAGAACAAATATCCTTGGCCCAAAGGGCCTTCCTTTTAAACCTCATGTTCCTAGTCCAAAGTATGGAGCCATCAAAATTTCACCACCATGCCCAAAAATTTGAAAATATTATGAGAATTTTTGCTTAAAAGGGGCAAAACAATACATTCCCCTTAACATCGTTTAGATGTTCCCCAAAAAATTCAGTCCCACTATACTTACAATTCTAACATGGTATAAATAAAACTAAGGCTATTTCAAGATTTTTTTTTAAACTTAAATATTGCAGAAATCTAAATGAGTAACAGCCCAAAAAAGGCAAATGAGGTATGTATCCTGCATGAGTTGTAAAATACTGACAAGAATTTGCACATTACCTGACATGCAATAGACTCTATATAAATTCATATCATCCCTTTCAGGAACTATAATCAAATTATCTGGCTTCACACGATCCCACAGTAACTGAAAAGTTAAGCCATTAGGGATTTTGTGAAAGTGTGTGTGGTCTGCATTTTTGCAAATTAATGCAAAGTGATGCATGCTCAGACAAATGACTCAAGATTCATTGTGGAACGCTGTGAATCAAAATCCAGAAGGCAGCAGAATTAGCTTACTTACTGAAGCAGACTTCTTCACTACAGAGCTATCGATATAGTTGTAGTTAATAATACAAAATATATTGTGAATATCATTACTATAGTCTACTTAGTAATATTATAAACATATAGAACATACAGCTTATATTTATTAAACATAAAGCTGTATCTTAAAAGCTCAGATTGTTCAAATTATATGACAAAACAAAAAAGCATTCTTGAAACTATCTTACATATGCTTGGGTAGGATGAAAAAAACACTTGCTTTTAAAGCATTGATGGACTGCCAGCCCAAGCTTCGTGTGCCAAGTCACAAGTTTATAAAGAATTCTCCTGAGTGTGTTTTAAACGGCTGAGTGTGCATGTAAGAGATCAGGTCTTAAAACCCCGCACAAGAATAAAACCATTGTTTCAAGACAGCCAGATCATTTTACAGCAGCGTTGATGACTTGAGGGCAGGGGGAGCAAAACACTTCCAAATCTGTACAAGGCACACAGTGTTCTGCTCCCAAAAAGGAAATATTAATTTCAGTGCACATTTTTGGAGTGCCATTAGGATGACACACATAAAGGCTTACCCTTTCATTTGCCCTGCTCCCAATATAATTCTTTTCCAGTTGCATTTTTTTTTCTTTCATGGAAGAGGTTCCAGGTGGGTTTCCAAGGAAAGGGGGAAGTGGTACATGAAATAAATGGGTTAAGATAAACCTTCAAAGAGAAGAAGCATGGCTGAAAAAATGCACAGGGAGGCTACAGGCAGCTAATGCTTTAGTCCTGTAACACTTTAAGCTATAGTACATTGGTGCAGGTACTGCAATGAGTGGTCCCCTTCTCTCCAAACATTTTATGGCTTTTTCCGATATACTTTGCTACCATAATTACCGGAGTGCACCTACTGGTTTTCTTTGGCAAGTCAGTCTTTAGCAGCACCAGTTCCCCAGTCAAACATGCATGCCTAACGCTACTGATGTGAAAAAAGCAGCAGCAGCAGATCAAGGCAGAAAGGACACTGGCACTGTAATTTTCAATGGCTGTGTCAAGTTCTGTCAGGTTAAAATGGTTGTGAAACTACAGTGCAAGTGTCCATGACCACACGTGGAAGCACCAGGGGATGTTCTAGGAACAGCCCTTGGTCCCATTCTTTTGCTGCCCCAGCTGTTATATTCATGAAACCTCCCTAATATACAGAATTAAAGGCAAATAAAGGAGCAGAGTTTGTTTTGTTCTGGGTGTTTTCCCTCCTCAATAACATCTGGTTCCAAGCAGTAGTGTGCAGGTAGCCACAGATTTTGCCAGCTGTTTCTGACCCCCAAAAGGCTGACAGCAGACTTGTGAACCTGCTGCTCCCCTGCATTTCCTGGCCAAGGCAGGGCAGGCCCAGGTTGGACACAAAAGGGGCTCACCTCTCTCTAAGTGGAATAGAAAGACCTGGATTAAATTTGTAACAAGCATGTCACAAGTTCATGGTCACAAACTGGAACACAGGAGGTTCCACTTAAACACAAGGAAAAACTTATTTACTGTGAAGGTACCAGAGCACTGGCACAGGCTGCCCACAGAGGCTGTGGAGTCTCCTTCTCTGGAGACATTCAAAACTCACCTGGACATGTTCCTATGTGATCTTCTTTAGGTGACGCTGCTTTAGCAGCGGGTTGGACTGGATGACCTTCAGAGGTCCCTTCTAATCCCTACCATTCTTGATTTGGTGATGCAGTTGCACCTCACGAGCTACAGAGGTATTTTTCTGTATAGCTGCCTCACTGTAATTCAGCCATATTTTCCTGGGGGGGCTGCTGTGCCTGTGCAGCCAGCCCTGTTCCTACAGAGTAGAGGGAGCACTGCCCGTACTCCTGAGCAATGGCAGCAGTGAAGTTTTTGGAAGTCCTTCTCACAGTTTCCTCAGGAGAGGGCATGGAGACGGATGCACTGCTCTCTCCTCTCTGCTGTCGGGCCAGAGAGTGTGAGGGGATGGTGTAAAGCTGCCTCAGGGGAAGTTCAGGCTGGGTATTAGGGAAAAGCTCCTCACAGAGGGTGGTCTGGCACAGGAATGGGCTCCCCAGAGAAGGAGTCATAGCCCCAGGGCAGCCAGCATCCAAGAAGCTTTTGGATATTTATCCACATATATGGATATATATATATGTTTTAACTTTTAGGTTGCCCTATGTAGAGTGAGAAGCAGGCCTGAATGTGCATTGCAGGTCTCTTCCAGCTCAGGGTTGCCTGCATCTCTGTGAACTCCTGCAGCCTCCTCGACTGCCTTACTCTTGTGCATCTTCTTCCACAGAGTGAGAAGAAACAAAGCCCTGTAGCTTCGCAATGACCCACATAAGATTAACGTGCAAAAACCTTGTTGCGTAGTGTCGCGCTGGAGGTCTAGAGACCCTTCAGAGAGCGCGGCGGGGGCGGGGGCGAGGGC
>NW_010192246.1:0-1916 GCF_000695765.1 Mesitornis unicolor
AAAACCCCTCACAGAAAAACCCAATACAAAAATACTGTACTGTGGTGAAATGTTACATGCAGAGTTATGCAGGGCCACAGATATTATCAGATGGCTGGGGCACCTCTCCAGTGAGGACCGGCTGAGAGAATTGGGGCTGTTCAGCCTGGAGAAGAGAAGGCTCCAGGGGGACCTTATTGTGGCCTTCCAAATCCTGAAGGGGTCCTACAGGAAAGCTGGGGAGGGACTTTTTACAAGGGCAGGTAGCAATAGAACGAGGGGGAATTGTTTTAAACTGGAAGAGGGTAGATTTAGACTAAGTATTAGGAAGAAATTCTTTACTGTGAGGGTGGTGGGACACTGGCACAGGTTGCCTAGGGAAGTTGTGGATGCCCCCTCTGTGGAAGTGTTCAAGGCCAGGTTGGATGGGGCTTTGGGCAACCTGGGCTGGTGGAGGTGTCCCTGCCCATGGCAGGGGTTGGACTGGATGAGCTTTAAGGTCTCTTCCAACCCAAACCAATCTATGATTCTATCTTAGGGACTTTGAGACACTTTCGATTTCTACTGCACAGCAACTGCAAGATCACTGTAGTCATCCATCTGCTTTCTTGTATTATAGCATGTGCTTAACTTTTCAGTTAATTCAGTTTCTTTCCTTTTATCACAACAAATTGTCTTCCTCTGCTACAGCATAGATTTATTCTGTTTGCCAGAACTTGAAATTGCTTTCATTTATTGGCGATAGAAGTCACTCTTTTTTCTGCTGTAAAAAAAGAAATGCCATCAATGTAAGATTGAAGTGGAAAAGTTACAATTGTTTATCAGATTAAAAAAAAATATTTCATCATTTGACAGAGATTAGAGCAAAAGAGGAGTAGAGATGTCATAAAGGCCTTGTGTATGATCCACTGGGAGCTCATTAAAAAGCAGTTATACTTAGATACTATTAGGTTTTTAGGCTGAGAAGCATCTTAACATGTATAAAAGGAGGATTTAGAGTGGTAAACACTGAGCAGTAGTGTGGCAGCAGTTAAACAACAGAATATAGCTTCTATGAGAACTTCAGTTTTCAGCATTTACAGCTTGGTTAAGATGCCACTTAATTACACAAATTTGGATGAAAAATCTCCCTAATTGCTCAGGTAGTGGGAAAATTCAGAGTGAGGTGATTATTGTCCACTTTCATTTGTTCTCTGTCACTTAAAAGTAAGTGACCTAAAATTAAAAAAAACCCACCTGCCCTTCTGAGAAGCTTTACTGCAGATTTAAGCTTGGAACTGCAATAATTTTAAATATATGTGATGACTTTCAGACTAATTTGAAATCAGGAATCATCAATGAACGAATAGCTACACTTAATAATGATTTTACTGGCCATGGATACTTATTGATAATCTGGAAGGAGAGTTAGTTCATGGGTTATACAAAAAATTACCAAAAAATACATTCTGTAGGTTTAACTCTGTTTTACTTTGAAATTTATTTTCAGTACTTTTAAGCTAACACTATCCATCTGACAAGCAATCTCACTGAAGATTTATTAACTCTTCTATTTTCATCATTATTCCACAGAAGCTGTTGTAGTTCAGAACTTGAATTATGGCACACAAGTGTCCAACAAACCCCGACCACCCGGGCTTTGCAGTGCCCGTTTTTCTGGCAGGCCCATCACCGGCTTGGCGGCTCCCGGGCAGCACAGGGGCTTGGCTGGGGACAGGCCTTGAAGGCCTGGATGAAATTTGCAGCCGAAATTTCTATTGAACTACACTCGAGGATGAACCGGCTGCCCACTGCAAACCGCAGCCCTGTGCTGCTGAAACCCGCGTAGGTCTCCGACCCGCGGCTGCGCCGTGAGCTGCCTTGCAGCGGGCGGGCGGGACCTGGCCAGTGCGGCGGTGCCGGGGCCTGGGCCGGGGCCGGACCGGCGGGCGGGAGGG
>NW_010192247.1:0-4811 GCF_000695765.1 Mesitornis unicolor
CTAACGGTCTGGGATTCTGTGATTCTGTATCAATAGAAATAGTGTCAATAGTGTCAATAGTGTCAATAGTGTCAATAGTATCAATAGAATCAATAGAATCAATGGAAATAGTATCAATAGAAAGTGTCAATAGAATCAATAGTATCAATAGAAATAGTATCAATAGAAATAGTATCAATAGAATCAATAGTATCAATGGAAATAGTATCAATGTATGTACAAAAGGCAACATGTTTTCGGTGAAATGAGAACTTGCCACCTGAAGTTCAGCCTCTAGAGGTGTATTTTTTAGCAGTGACTTTTCTGAGGCCTGCTGTGATTCTCTGATTCTGTATCAATAGAAATAGTATCAATAGTGTCAATAGTGTCAATAGTATCAATAGAATCAATAGTATCAATGGAAATAGTATCAATGTATGTACAAAAGGCAACATGTTTTCGGTGAAATGAGAACTTGCCACCTGAAGTTCAGCCTCTAGAGGTGTATTTTTTAGCAGTGACTTTTCTGAGGCCTGCTAAGAAACTCGTCTCTGCATGTTTTAGTAGTGATGGTGTTACAGGAATTGCTTGGTACCGGAGGGAAACAACTGCTGGGCCATAATCCCTGCTGTAAGATCTGTTGTTATTGTTATTTTCCTCCTTTGACGTTGCAATTTCACCTTGTAAACACCTGGGTTTCCTTATAAGAGGTGAATTATTCAGCACTTTATCACCTGAGGCTTTTCCTAGTGGTTTGCCACACACCTGGCAGCAAAGGCTAAAATCTGATTTTATTCTTTTCTGGTGCAAAAGAGCTGGGAAAACTTGGGGAACCTTTCTGTTGGCTGAAAAATGAGGAGTTGTGGTAGAGCAGAGAGCGCCCGCACTGCGCTGACCTGGTTGTTTAGTCTGCGTTTCATCTGGTGGTGGTGATCCTGGACGAGACTCCCTAATTCTGCTACGGCCATCTACAAGATGCTGTGCCTTTTGTTAGATTTGAAATGGCTGAGAGTCACACTGGTTTAATGGTGTGGGTAGGCTGCAGTCCAAATGGGGAGCGTTCAGGTCCCATCCAACCCACGCTGTGGTTCGTGTCTATGGAAAACATCCTTTGAAGTTTCTCTGAGCAGTTCCCAGGTTGTGCTTGAGGAAAAAGCAGTTTATTTATGTGTGTCTCTGTGCGTTTTGTATGCTTTTTTGGTTGAGAGTGTAAGTCTGGACATAGGATAAATATCAGACGCTTTACTGTGCCAGTGCAGGATGGCAGGGACCGCCACGTCCCGCTGTTCCGCATCAGAACTGAGCATTTTTGGGCAGAGAGGACGCTGACACTCGAATTTCCCATTCTGGGCTCTGCAGTGCTGAATTTCCACTGCGCTAACGAGAAGTGTAGGAAAATTGGAAGGCAGAGGCTGGCAGGTAGAGATGACAGATGTGCTTTGGCCTTGCTTTTGGCCGCGGCGGAGCTGGAAAAGCCGCAGAGCCTCCTGGCGAGGATCGGCCGATGCTGAACCTCTGGAAAAAACAGTGAGTAAATGCGATGTAAAATCACTTCTCCTTGCATCTGGGGAACGGTTTGCAGACAAACTGGAACGTTGCTGCCCCTGCAAGTGGTTTACACCCTGCACCAAGGCACAATAAATCAGTTTGATACAGAGCCACGAGTGATGGTCGTCCCTTTGGGTCTGAGCGGTGACTGCATGGGCTCAGAGTGGATCTTTATAGTCCAATCTTTCCTCTTTTTTTAATTACTCTTTCCATTTCCTTCTGCCTTCGTGTCCCAGATGAGCCCTGGCTCCTCGCTCTGCTGCGCTGTGGATGAGCCCTTGCAAAGGGGTTTTCTGTGGCAACCACACAAACTGAACTGCAGAATAACGACGACTTTCAAAGGCTCCAAACAGGCTTGGTCTGTGTTTTCCATTGTAGACATACAAATTACTCTTGCTAATCTCATATTGCTACATTTTTCAGCCTTTTTCGCAGTGTCTGCCATCTATTGCTGTAATGCAAGAGCAGTGTGGTCTTATGACTGGTGAGGTAACTCTTATTTCAGTCCGATTTTTCCAGTCTGTTTGAAAATACACAAGATCAGGAGGTAATTCACTCCCAAAAGTCATTCTAAACAGGAAATTAAGGGGAATAAAAACCCCAACCCACCATGGAAAGAGTTGTTTGACTTAAGTAGAGTTGTAATGCACTGTGAGCCAGTGCTGGAGGGCAGCAAGTAGGGAAGAAGGGGTTATTGCACTTTTACATCCTTAAAGTTAAACCTGTGTATTGACTACACTGATTATACACTGGTTAATGCACTGTGAGCCAGTGCTGGAGGGCAGCAAGTAGGAGAAGAGGGGTTATTGCACTTACACATCCTTACAGTTCAACCTGTGTATTGACTGCACGGATTAACTCCATGTACTAAATGTGCTGGCACAGGTCTGAGTAATCTGCTAAAGCACACAGCACGGGTTTGGTTGGCATCAGAGGTTATTTCTTACATTGACCATCACTTTTACCAGGTAATACAGGGTTTTTTTCAGACTATACAAATAGAATTGATTAACAAACAACAAAAAAACCCTAGTTGCTCAAAGGGGGAAAGGATTGGGGATGCAGGGGCTGTGTGTATTTGTTTTAATGTGTGGTTCAGGTCTTTTGGCAGCCTTTCTATCCCTTTCCAGCTCAAGGAAAGTTGAATTCTCTGCTTGGGATGGCTGAGCACTCAACGTGGCTGGTTCCACACGGGGTGGGTAGACCTGATGTCCCCTTCCAGGTACATTTGGGAGTGCAGAGAGGGAAACTCAAAGTGGTTTAGGTTGCAGCTGCCTTTTTGGCATGGTTCAACTGGTCAAGCCGTGGTCACCAGTCTGGGCTGGGAAGGTCTGGGGGTGCTGCTGGGCCTCTGTGGTGTTGGGTGGTGGAGCTGGCGCCTTTCCTCTGGGCAGATTTGGGAGCGTTTGACCTTCCAGTGATGGTCCATCCCTTCACCGCACCTTTGGTGTGGGTGGATCAGCTGGTATTGAGGATGGGTTTAGGTTAACAGTCACACCTTTACGCTAAATGGGAGAAGAACGTGAAGCTAAAGTTTAATAAAGTCATTTCTTGGATGGTGTGGGTCTCCATCAGTGGTGACAGTGGAAAACTGCGTTTTTCCCCGTTTGTGTGTGTATTTTAGCCTTAGAAACACAATTTCATTGGGAGATTGTGTGAAGCCATTGCGGGTGCGCTCTGTGGATACACGCTGAATTACTGCCAGTCACATCCTTGCCCTAAGGTGATTTCTTAGGCAGTTTGAAGTAGGATACCAACAGCAGTTCGATTAGAACTCCAATACTCATTAAAACAGGAGAGAAGCGGCTGAGGCTTCGGGTGAGGGTCTGACTTTGACCTGCTCTGCTTTTTGGGAGGGTGGTGTAGGGGTGAGATTGGGGGGACTTTGGGGCCAGGTAAAACGCACAGGGCTGCAGGGTTTCAAGCTGTGTGTCCCAGTGCCCCTGTGGCTCAGGAAGCTCCTTCATGGGGCACCTCCCAAAAGCAGTTACTAATGAGACAAAATCCCACAGCGCTTCCCAGCTGGAAGAGAGAGGCTCAGGTTGGCAGCGTCATTATTTATGACATTATTTATGTGCCAAATAACGAATTTATGACATTATTTATGTGCCAGATAACGAATTTATGACATTATTTATGTGCCAAATCCGCTTTCCTGGTGGTGTTGCGTTCTGGCATTGGTGCCTTGCACGTGGCATAAAATATAGATAGATAAAAATACAAAAGAGAAATAATAGTATATGTATAATAATATTGTAATGCATAATAATAACATAATAACATATAATAATATAGTAATATTGTGATAATATGATAGGATATGATATAATAGAAATATAATATATAATGTATAGATATATAATATGTTATGATATAATAAATAGAAATATGATATGATATAATATACTATGACATGATAAATATGATAAATATGATAAGATATGATATAATTTGATATGATATATCTGGCCGTGTTCCTGTGTGACTGCTCTGGTGATCCTGCTGTGGCAGGGGTTGCACTGGGGGAGCTTTCCAGGGCCCTTCCCACTCCTCCTATTCTGTGATTCTGTGGCTCTAAAGGCTTGGATCAGGTTCCTGACATGGACTTAATCCCATTTTCGGCTATTTCCGCGTCTCCTCCACCGTCTCAAACTGGATCAGATCAGTGCCAGGTTTCCGCTGGATTAAAACGCAGAAGAGTCTAATAATATTAACCCTGCCTCCCAGCCTCCTGCAGTGAAGGTGCTGAGCAGTGCTTTGGGATCCCATTTCTGGAAAAGGAGAGGCAGTGAGTGCAAGAACCTGCAATCCTAGAGGATTTTTACAAAATGAATTTAAATAATGTTATTTATTTCCTTCACAAAGTAATTCCTTGCTGAAATAACGCTGTGTACTGGCAATTGTCCTCATAGTAAACCCTTACAAAGAAGTTTCTGTTAATATTTAATTGTTTCCAATCTCTAATAGCAGAGCAGTGCTGAGACTGACAGAAGGTGAATGTGTTCAGTTGTGTTGTCAGGAGTTCCCACAAGTGTTTTGGGGCTCCCTTTTGAGGATCCAAGCGTTAAGCTGATACACAAATACACACCGGAGTGTTGCTACTTGGCTCTTTCTTATCAAACTGCTCAAATCGATCTCACTTGCTTTGGTGCCTCAGATGAAAGGCTGAAAAATATTGAAGATTGAATCTTCCAAGATCACTTTCAAACCCTGTTTCTTCCTTGGCTGCTGTGGTGTCGCAGATTAGGGCTGGGCTGGCCAGACGCTCTCATTAACCCCTCTGC
>NW_010192248.1:0-3953 GCF_000695765.1 Mesitornis unicolor
CACCCCCCCCCCAAAAAAACCAAACCACAGGAATATGCAATTTAATTTATCAGATCCAAAAATCAATTAAGCAGTGGCAGCACTTTGGATATTCTTTCTTCATTGTTGGGCAGTTAGCTAATAGCTTGGATTGCTCTGAAGGTTGTTCCCAAATATTGGTTTTGATCTGTAGCAAGAATCCACACTAAACTTACATGTGTTTCTAGTAATGTAGTAGTACAGTGCTTACTTAAACTTAAATATGTTACTTAAACTTTGTTATCCACTCCAAAGATAAGCTGAAGCCTACAGAGGATGATGGGGGTCAAACCTCCATTAATTTCCTTTCTCACTCAGTTTCATTACTTTCATCAGGGTGCGCTCTCAGGGTACTAGAAGGAGGGTGGGTTTGTTGTTTGGGGTTTTTTTTATAAAAGGGGATGTTACGTTAGAGTTTTTATTCACCTAAGTGCAGGCAGAAAGGGGGTAAGGCAAATAACAGTTTCTGAAGAAGAAATCCTACAGAGAATCAGCCTTAGAAATAATGCAGTTAGGTGGAGAAACTTTTGCCAGTGTTCCCATAGTAGACCAAAATATCTGAGCTTCAAGGAGAGGTGTGAGGAGCAAAGGCAACACAGAGGAAGGAAAACACACAAGTAGGGGAAACAGGCTGTTTGTTAGGTTATTATTTTTAAAAGGCCTCAATACTTTGCATCAAAGAAAAATTCAGTGTTACTATTAAAAAAAAAGAATAAAAACAGGAAAAGAGTGAGAAATTAGGGTGAGAATCACTTCTTACTTTTACTCATGTGTAATGTACTTCTGTGAAAATACCTTCTTTCTGGTTTATTTAAATATCAATGTCTACCCTGAAAAGCATGGAACAATGACTTTGCTCATAAGCCTAGGCAGAGACTTTAATAGATGTTAATAATTTATATGGCTTTAGTGAAAGCTGTTATTGTCTAGATCCCATACAAATAAAGAGCATTTCTATCACCTGTCATAATACCCTATATTGTTGTAGGTTAAGGTAAAAGTCCATTAGAATGATTGGCTGACTCACTGCAAGAATTCAAAGGCTGTTTATCTCGATTAGTTAAAGACCTGTAATTACAGCAGCTTGACCTCGAGGAAGGTAATTACTCCACAAAAGCGCTTTACAGGAAACCAGACATTATCTTTGGCTAATTAGCTTGACATTCACAAGCTGCCTGTATCAGAATGCAGATGGTTTGGCAACACCAGTATGCAAACAGCATCTACAAATGCTTGCATGAGTAGCCCCCAGAAAAGCAACTGCCTGTCAATGATGTCTAAGAGTGAAATTATTTTCTTGATGGCTTTTATAACTTGCTTTAAGAAAAATTCTTTTTCCCAGAGAAAATTTCTCATGGAGGAAAATGGAAGAAGTCCATTGCAACCTGGGAGACTCACTCAATTTATTATGGGAAAAAGTAGATAAGACTGGTTCTGTAAACTTTTCTGTTTTTCCTGGTCCTTCTGACAGTGATTAGTCTTCTCATGACTACTGGCACATTCAATCCTTCCTTTTTTCACTGTCTATAGGGTTTATATATAGGATGCAGTAGGCTCCCTACATATGGTCCAAACACATCTCAGCAACAATCAAAGAAAATAATAGCATTCAATTTATGCTAAAAGTTGCCTCATTTGCACACAAAATAAAACTGATTTTTTGTTTGGATTTACAGTTCCAACTTCCATAGACATAAAATGATTCAATTAGTCCTGTAGAGATGTTTTAACATATACTCAGCATGTAGCTCAGAAATAAGCTTTGAGTAGAGTTCACACCTTTTTAAGAAAAAAAGATAATTTAGAATTACTTATTTAGTATCCTTCCCAAGTTGCAGCCATATTTTTACCTATATTTCCATTTTTTATTCAACACAGTTTTGTACTGCAAGTCTTACCAGGTTATAAATCTGGCATCATTCGTGTAACAAAAGTTGTCATTTGGCAGCATGAAAATTGAAATGATGGACCTAGGCACTGAAATGCCGAACTGCTTTGTATTTCTCTTGAAACTGCAGAACAAAGGTTTTATCTGTTGCAGATGAGCGTTTCAGCAAATGATCAGCCTGTGAATTGGGATGGTAGCCCAAAAACTCACATCAGCAACCAGAAAGACTTGGCCTTGCTCTAAAGGCTCTGTCATGAGAGATGAGAGTCAATTCTCCCTCTGCCTACTCAGTGTACCCCACCATACTGTTGGGGTGTCCATTGGAGGTGACAGCAGATCCTCCCAGCTAGAAGTTACGGTGGCACAACACCTCAGCAAGAAGAGCTGGCATAAAACAGACAGTTTGCCATGTCTCTGATTAAATGGCAGGCTCTGAATTGTGTCTGGATCAAATAGCAGTTTTGCCCAGACCTTGCTAATATTCCAAACGTGTGAGGTCTCTTTCATGGCTCTAACCTTTCTCCTAATGTCTTTGAGAAGCCTAACCTCATCTTCACACCTCTTTGCTCTGAAAATTGCATACAACAGGCAAGCTGCCTGGTGGAAACAGAACCAGTATGTTGCTTCCTGCTGCCACTAGGTAAAATTACTCTCTGGACTTCAGAGAAAAAGCCTAAACTTTAAAAGGCTCTAAACTAGACATTCTCCTTTGCAGTTTTGCTGGAAGACACCCATCTCACACATATAAATGGTACCAGGTTCAGATCCTATGTCAAAATTGTCATATGTATTACTAGTGAAAGAGTGGAACTTCAGAGACTTAATCTGCACAATTTTGGTTAAAGCTTCTCATACTATCAAAAAGTATTAAAATAGTATATTAAAATATTTTATAATAAAAAACATTTTATAGTAGGTTATTCTATATAAAGGTTTTGAGGACCTTACTAGTAAAAATATAGACATAGAAGTACAAGCTGGAATAAGACATATTCTTAAAGCATGCCTAGAATTTGTAATATGGTACCTATTCTGGTGAGAAGGAATACAATAGATACATATAAATAATAGAGACACACCTGCTTCTCCTTTTTCATTGTTTTTATTAAAAATATTTGATTCAATATAAGAATATTTCATTATTTCACATGCAGTATAAAAAGCAAAATATTACAATGCCATTTTGTTCTTCCTGCCATAGACATTTTTTGCGATGGAAATCAAGAAAGGATGCAACAGGAAAATGAGTCCAAAAAATGGAGTGAGTTATTGAAGTGCTGGTGAATGAGTGTTCATGGTTGTTCATGGGAACACTTCCACCTGCTTTTTCTGTCTGCCTCTGAACATTGCAGTGTTTAGTTTTGCATCAGCTAAGCCACTTTTTCTATGTCTTCTACAATTGCCACAAACTTAATAGAAGTGAGGACTAGATTATCTTGCAACTTTTATCAGATGCAGATGAAATAGGGAACAGGGAAGAAGAAATACTCCCTGTGCAGTTAAACATGTTCTCAGTCCTTTCTTTTAACTAGTTTTTTTTCCCTCTGAAAGTTGTGAGATGGATGAAGAACGCTGGAATAAATATTAACAAATGTACTTCTGTGTTTATTTGTCATTCACTTATTTTCCAGCCTTGGTAGAATCAGTGTTTTATTGCTCAACTAACTAACATCTACATTTGTTAAGTGTTGTTTGAATCTCCCTAAGAAAACAACATAAGAAAATATGTATAAAAAAGGAAGCTTTCATTACACTGAAAAATGTCAAATAGCCCTGCAGAAGAATGTGCTAATCAAAGATTTGCCAATATGTAGGGAATCATTTGACAGAGAGAATTAATACTGTCCCTCTCACCATTCCCAACACCTATCCCTGCCCCACATTTGCTTCCCTATTACATGAAGGAATTTTTAGAAATATCAGCATATCTCAAATTTAATGTTTCTGCAGGCAGGTCCAGAATCAGCAGAGGCACAGTAACATTGTCTGAAGAACATGGAAATGCAGGCAAGGGTCTGGGCCTTGTCTGGGCTAGGTGCAGTTTCCT
>NW_010192248.1:3984-8939 GCF_000695765.1 Mesitornis unicolor
ACTATTCAGCATCACTGAACATGTGTCTGGCAGTGTTACAGTGTCAGCAATATCATAAAAATCCACAGGAAGCTCAGCAAAATAATTTGTCCTTGTCTGCCCTTAATTCTGTCCCTTGCCTAAATTCTGACTTATTCTTGCCAGAGAGATTGTGGATGCCCCCTCCCTGGAAGTGTTCAAGGCCAGGTTGGACAGGGCTTTGAGCAACCTGGTCTGGTGGGAGGTGTCCCTGCCCATGGCAGGGGGTTGGACTGGATGATCTTTAGGGTCTTCCAAACTAGACCATTCTGTGATTCCAATTCCTACCCATGACAACTCCCCTTAATGTAAGAAAATCTTAAAAGTAAATGCCCCTATGTCTGCTTTAGATTTCTGTGTTGAGGCCAAAAGTTAGGGGTGGCCCTCAAACACCAGATGGTGAATTCCTCCCAGCTTGAAGCATCTCAGGAAAGTGAAAGGGTAACAGAATTTATGGAGGCTCAGGACAACATAAATTTGATCCTGGTCTGGCAGGGGAGTTGGACTAGATGTTCTTTTGAGGTCCCTTCCAACTCCTAATATTCTGTGATTCTGTGACAAAGAAGGACCTTTTGTGAATTTCTGGTCATCTAGGTAGCATTGCCACCTCTTATAGTTCCCTCAGCTGGCCTCCAAATCCCACACTTCAAGACATATCCAGAATCATCAATGACATCCTTGCAAACACAGAGACACCAATCTAGTCTTCCTGCATGGCACTGAAAATCCACAGAGCAGGATTTACAAATTACAGTGTGTGCATGCTGGAAATGAATATGCAGGTGATATATGCTTTTCTAATTTCTCAGTTTCATTGATGCCAGGAAATTTCACAGGACTGAGCACCATCCAAGCTGCCTTCAAGGTCTGAAGGACAGTATTACAGTGAAGTGAGAAAAGGACAGGTATCTACTTTCCACTCCCCACAACCACGGAGTTTAAAACATCTTCTTTCTAGATGGTCCAGACTATGCAAAAGGGGAGGAGCAAGCAGCTGCTGTTCTCCAAACCCATTCAGTCCTTATTCTTGACAGTCTTTGCCAAAAAGGCTGTCAAGTGCAGTGGTGGGGCATGGGGGGTTTGGGGATGGGGGAGGGAATTTGGGTACGGCTATTTATCCTTCAGGAAATAGGCTAAATCCCAACAAAGAGCCACAGCAACCAAACCACTAACCCTGAGTGTGATGCCTCCAAAGTCTGCTTTTGGAAATGCATATGGGATGAAAAACTGTATCCTGGAAAAATAAAGAAAGTAAATATTTAAGGAAAAAGAAACAGAATTAAACAAATTCCTTGTGTTTATATTTCCATGGGCCAGTGCCAAGTATCTCTCAGCCTGTTACCCATGCAATGTTTAGTGTACCATACGTTTTTTAAACCAGTGGATTAAACTCCTCCATGGTTGTAAAAAACATCAGTGTATTTGTTCTGGACTTCCTCTCCTGCATTTGTTATTAATTTACAAGTTTCTCACATCCCTCTGACAATTTCTGTCTGTCTGTTTACATGTTTTAGATTTCTGATGGAATGTATATATTGCTTTTACAGCCACCCAGGATCTGTTGCCCATTATCCCCAGGAACATCAGATGTCGCTCAGCCATATTTTAATGTGCATTTGAAAACACAGGCCAGGGGTATCTGTGGTGTCTTACCTGTGGTGTCCAAGCTCCCTGATGCCTGCCTTTTAGCGCTCAGAGCACCATCTCCCTTCAAAGAGAAGAAGACCATCAGGTCTCAACTTCTGTTCAAAGCTCAGGAAAAGTCTTAATCCAAATCTTTTTTGAGTGAGGAAGAATGAGAGTCAGACACTTCTAACACTGACTTAGCCTCTCTCACAGCTATTTTAGCTGCATACATCACTTTGTGACATTTGACGGTCAAGAACCATGACAGAAGCCTGCTAGGGAGCTGGGTTTTTTTGCACATCGTGTTTTTACACGGGTCTGCATAGCCAGAGACGCAGACACCTTCTCAGTCTCAGAAGCTCAGCCCTTGAGAACACAACTGCCAGTGTTATTCATTATTCTTCCTCTCAGCTCTCTGATCCATCAAATGGAAAAAGGGTTTTGATTAGCTTCCATTCATATAGGCCTATGAATTACACAGCAGCGCTAATATAAGGCACAACTTGAAAACTCTGATGTTACTGATACATGTGGTGAGGCTTAAGGAACTTGGTTGAAGCATTCTTCTGTCTGGTTTCCAATTTTCCTGGAAATAAAAATATGAAATATAAACAGAACTGGATTAAAGACTAGCAGATCTGCTACCCTCCTTCTGAATGCATCAGCAGTTGGTGGCATGTTTGTAATGACTTGCAGTAAATATTCTAGAGATTGAGTTTGTTAGTGAAAACCCCATTGGAGCAACAAATAGACAAATGACGTAGTTATTTGTAAATATGACTGTTCTCTGCAGGAATCACCTTGTCAGAGGGGCATTCACCCTCACTGGAGACATACCACATGCAATGTGCATGTTAAACATGAAGAAGTATTTGGCTCTGGGTGTCTGAATTGAAGGAAGTTGGTCAAGCCGTCACTTCCACCTCTGAGCAAAAAGCCTTGCACACAGATTTCCTACATGGCTGCAGACACGCTGCTTGGATGGATGTTTTATCACCTCCACTCTCAAGTGTGGCTGGACACCTAACACCGGTATGGCGCAGCCAGTCAATGGGATGCTGGGAACTTGCTCATTCACAGTGGGAAAAACAATGAGGCTGTCACTTTAAACCAGTAACAGTCTTTTTCAGTGTTAGATTGTGAGCAAGAGCTCATTTCTGATGTGAGGGCAAGCAGTGATCTGTGTCTAAATATTCTGAAAATTTATTCATTTACTCGTAAAGAAAAACTCTGACTCGGCTTATGCGATGTGATAGATGTTTGGTTGTCATATTACCTAACCTGTAAAAGTCTGCATCTCTTGCTGGGAATCAAGGCAATGGGAAAAATGTCAAAAATTCATTGTTTCAAGTAGGAAAACAAAGTGAAAACCTTCTCACAGATTGTGTCTGGGAAGAATATTAACTGGTGCTCAGCTACTCATAAGTGCTTAGTACCAAACTCCCATTGATTTCAATGACATGACTGGTTCCTGTGGGAATTAGACACTTGAAATTTTTTGAAGGAGCTGGCCTACCTTTCTTGTAGCCTGAACCTTCAACAGAATATGAGGCATCACAAACTGTTTTGACGAAAGCACTTTGGCTTGGCCTTTTTTGCTGGTTCCCCTCAGCAAGGACTGGAAGTGTTCCTGCGACTGTCAATAAAAATTTAGAGCCAAGACTGACTGACAAGTCTCAGTATGCCAGTGCCTACTTCTCATTGATTTCCTGAGCAAAGAGCAGCCCATATACCTCTGTTGACCTGTCATGCTCAGCCTGGACTCTTGATTTCCATCAGATGGATAAGAACTGCAGAGGAAACCACCTTGTCCAGACCACATCAAGCTCAAAATCCACAGCTGTTTGATTTAGGCTTTCCTTTCTTCCCTTTGTCTCTGATCCTGTTTTATATGCCTTCTGTCAATAAAAGATATAGCAGCACAGCTCCTTTTTTGGAAGAAAGTCTGAACATAAAGACAGCTCTTACTCTGAACTCTAGAGTGGCAAAAAAAAAGATCTCAGCAATCAGTGGTTATAGATCCAACACAGCACTGCAGCATTTGACAGGGGAAGGTTTCCATCCAGTATAACATTTTTCTTCTACATAATCTTCCCTGTGTCCATGGCAGATAGGACACAACTGGGTACAAATCTCTATTTGTACCTGAATTTAAGAAAGCATTTCTAATGGTAGGGCTGATGAAGCTGAATTGTGAGGGAGGGCTGGGAATTCCTGGCGCTGAAGGGTTTTGAGAATGGGTTTTGCAAATGTCAACCAGGAAAGACAAAATTCTGTGAGATGCTTGGATCTTACCGGGCTTTTCTGCTTGCTACTGAGCTTTTCAGAAGCAAATCAAGTAAAGATCTTTTTTAGTCTGTACAACTAGGCAGGGAAGCACTAGCACTTTGTGGGAGGAAGGAGATCCTCTAATCACCAGACAACAAATCCTGTCAGCCTCATGCCAATTCCCAGCAACATCACAGCCCAGCTTCCAGCGCTGCTCCTGTGCTGCCCACACGTGTCTGCAGCGCTGCTGCCACAGCTCTTACCAGGGCAAGCCTCAGCAATGCCCTCTGTATTATCATTAATGCACATATGTAACATGTAAGGAACAAAAAGGCACATTCAGTCTAAACAGTCCCCACAGCTTCCCAACACCCTCCCTGGGTCTGGCCTTACACTGAACATAGAGAGATATGTGGAGATGCCTATCTCAGTCCAAATGCATGTACGCACACATGTTCAAAAGAAGTTTTTCAGCTGGGATATTGGGCTCTCCCTACCTCCAAGGCTATCTTGTTCATCCTCCAGGCAAGAAAGTTGCTGTGAGGTTGCAGGTTGAGTGTGTTTGCATGATACGGTGCGATGGGACTGTGCATTGTGTGCTTCTGCATTGAAGTACAGACTATGACCTGAGAATGCAAGTGTTGCCATCTTCTTTACAAAACGGTCACAGGAATGTAAAAGTTGTTCAAAAACAAGATGGGCAATGTCTGGTCAAAGTGCTGTCCAGAGAAATGGCAGGTGTTTGTTCTCATGGGACCTCTTCATATCACAGCTCGTCTGAATATTAAAAGGGATCATTTGAGTGTGAAGGGGTAAAGAAGGATCAGGGTCACATTGTTCTTTGCTTTCTTTGTTCTGTTAGAACAAAGCAAGGAGTCAAACTTGAATCCACAGAGTGGAGGGGCAGCCAAACTTCGTGCTTGGGAACCTGTTTGCATTTGTAACGAGCATTAGTGTTAATTAAATTGAAATGGGTTCACAGGGATACTTTCTGTGTTGGTTTGTTTTTCCATAAAACTTTGTTTCAGACATAGGAGGGAAAG
>NW_010192248.1:8970-11130 GCF_000695765.1 Mesitornis unicolor
ACATTTATTTTGTGTGTGTGTGTGACAGTTTAAGCACAGTTACTTAACAATCTAGCCTTTTCTGCATGCATGGTGCAAATCACAGAAAGACAATTCACAATCCAGAACATTATTATAGTTCTCATTGTAACTATACTTTAGCTTTGCTTTTTCACCATAAATTTTACAAGGAGGATAGTTACTTTGTCAGTAAAACTTTGGATTTAGCTAAATCAAAATGTATGATTCCTATGAATAACAGCTTCAGATTTCAACTGGGATTAAATCACATGTTATCTCATTAGTATTCAACTTCACCACTGCAGCCTTCAATTACAGCTCAGGCCTATAAAGTGTCTGTGTGAACACAGAATTGAACAGGATCTGTGTTTCTAAATCGATTTATATGAAGCTAGTTCAATGATACACACACAGACCAGACTTTGCCTGGTGCTCTGCTACCAGTCTGTGCTTGCAGCTCCAAAGGATATACACAACACATTTGACTTCAATTTGTGAGACACGCAATAAGCACATTTCCATTTTAAAGTCATTCTCCAAAGCAGAGCTGAACCTGATGAAAAAGCCCTATACTTATTGAAAAAAATAATAAAGAAAAAGAAATATGTTGCTCAAGTAGGGAGAAAGATGACATTTAGATAGGGTAAGAAATTACTAGCACTGCTGTTTTATAATACCCTTCTTGCCTGGTTTGGCTGTGAAGAGGACTATACGGCAAGTCATGGGCCTTAAATTGCTCTGAGGGTTCACAGCCAGCGTTCACACAGCAGACTAGAATGGCTGGCTCCACCACTGTCCTGGCTATCACTAAAGCAGGGTGCTGTGGACCATCTAGGTCACTCTATAACTCTGACTCACAGTACCAGAGCGCTGGAACAGGCTGCCCAGAGAGATTGTGGAGTCGCCTTCTCTGGAGACATTCAAAACCCGCCTGAACACATTCCTGTGTGACCCAGTCTAGGTGATCCTGCCCTGGCAAGGGGCTTGGACTGGATGATCTTTCAAGGTCCCTTTCAACCTCTACCATTCTGTGATTTGGTGATCCTATAAAGCTAGGAGGAGGATCTGAGAGATGGTGCAGGATCTGGCCTTTGTAAAGGGACAAGGGCTTCTGCTTCCCTCTGAGTCTTCCAATCAGATGAGGAAGGGATGTTTCCATGCTCAATCAGTAGAGGAAGTCCCCGGTGCCACCAAGACAGGAATTTGGCCAAGAGCAGGGACCAAAAGCACTCATCATTTCCATAGTAAGGACCTGGCCACTGGGAACAGCAGTGTCTCCTCACTCTGAAGGAGCTGAAAAATGAGTGTGAATGACCAGCTACATCCTGTCATTCCTAGGCTGACTGTCAGCTGAAGCTTAGTACAAAATACAGAATGAAAACTGGCTGCAAAATATGACATGCTTGATCTGAAATCACATTTTGCTCAACTCATTACGGACACATCTATGTCTCTTGCTAAAGACACTGAGCATTCAGAGTTTGGTTCCTGACTTCTATGGATGATTTCTTAAAAAGAGGAATAGTGTCTACTTTGAAACCAAACCAACTCATGCCCTTTAGTTTTGGGAGGGATGCTGAATCTAGTTATTTGTAATCACAGCTGTGGAAGTCTGACTCCTGTAGTCAGTATGATTCCAAAAGGCTTTAAAGTGCATGAGGGTATCTGAGAGCTAAGATTGTCTTTGTGTCTTTTATTAGAGTTTTGATGTTCTGTATTAAATGAAATATTTTTGAGGTTTTTTGTGGATCTGTTTTTGCAGATCTCTTTTTGCTCTGATTTTTTGTTTCAGAATGCAACTGAAATATTAAATTTTGCTTGATTTGAAGAGAAGGAGGAAGGAGAAATATGATCTCATGAAACCACTTTATTTCTCCTTGAAAGCAATAGACCTTTCCTTCCTGTGATTTCAAAGCTTGCCTAAAAGTTGCTGGGATCTTTGGCAAATGCAGGATGTGCTTTGGTTTCAAGATGAAATATAGAGGCAGGATTTTGAAAAGTTGAAAGCAGGCCTCCAGGAATTGCTAAAGATATTTCTATTGAGCACTCATAACTGTTGTCACTTTTTGTGCTTACCCATGGTGTATCCTAAATTTAGCATGAAACTTATTTTCTTTTATACTGATTATTTGGTGACTAGGGATGAAGACAAGGCTGAGG
>NW_010192249.1:0-317 GCF_000695765.1 Mesitornis unicolor
AAGAGCAGAAAAGGAACTTCAGCAGAAAGACACAAAAAAATCACTCCCAGAAGGTGGGAAGGAGAGCGTGGAGCTGGTGCAGACGCTGCCTGGCGCCTGGGGCAGAGGGAAGGGCTTGCTGGCTGCTGAGGTTTGCTCCCCAGTAGCAGTGGTTGGGGACACCGGGCTGGAGCTCATGCTTGGGAACAAGAAGCAGAGGACAGAGCGTGTTTATTGACTGATTGAATACACTCACTCTGGCTGTTTGTCTTCCTAAAGCAAACCGCCCTGCACAGCACGTGCTGTTGATGCGGGTACATCCCCCACGGCTCCTTCAA
>NW_010192249.1:373-1122 GCF_000695765.1 Mesitornis unicolor
ACGAGCACGGCCCGGCAGCCATTCAAAGGCTTTATCAACTGGCCACCAAAAGTCAATAAGGAAGATGCCGCCTGTTTTAATTAACAGAGAAATTTCGCTCTAACGGGGGTGAGATGATGTGTGCCAGGGGGGGACGAGGGAGGACAGAGACAAAACATGACCTTGTTGGCGGCGCGCACACAGCAGCACATTGTTTTCTCCGCGGAGACGATGGCCTTGATGCTGCGCGGGCCCTGCGGCACAGCTGGGTGCTGGGGGCTGGGTGCTGGGGGGGGTCCTGCCTGCCCACAGCCGCTCCAGGGCAGGTTTGGCAGGCCGGGGGCAGGGTGCTGGGTGCTGGGGGGGGTCCTGCCTGCCCACAGCAGCTCCAGGGCAGGTTTGGCAGTCAGGGTGCAGGGTGTCTGGAAGACACAGTGCTCAGGAGTTTGGACAAGCACAAAAGGGTCCTGATTTTGGGAGCCTCCAGTGAAATCAGCTGTGCCTGGGTCCCAAGGGACCCCTGGGATGGAGTCCTCCATGGACACCTCTGGGTCCAGGCTTTGGCGAGGCTGTGGCTGGTGGCCCTGGCAGCCCGGGATAAGCTGCGGGCCCCTTCCCGGTTTGATCCCATTTTCTTTTCTCCTCAGCTCTCCCTTTTCCGGGAAAGCAGCGAGGAGGAAGATCCAGAGGGAACACAACCTCCCGGCCTGCGTGCCAGGGAAACAGCGAGGCAGGGAGCAACCCCAGTACAACCCACGGTGCAACCTGTC
>NW_010192250.1:0-281 GCF_000695765.1 Mesitornis unicolor
CGCTTCTGTGGGCTGAGTTCTCAGCAGCCCTCGCGGCTGGGTCGGGGCAAGAAGCCCCTGCCGGGCTGTCCTTCCAGGACAGGAGTGAGTGGGTCCCAGCTAACACCCCGCAATGCCCCCTAACCCCCCACACGGGCTCGGCCCTGCGCCCCAGGCACCCCCAGGGTTAGGATGAGGCGGAAGGCACTTCCAGATGTTTCGGACCGCTGCACATCTGCATGGAAAGTTCCAGGCGGGAGAGGAGGGGCAAGGCAGCAGTGCTGAGCAACCATTGCCTGGCA
>NW_010192251.1:0-995 GCF_000695765.1 Mesitornis unicolor
CAAGCATCCCTGGGGGTGCAGCCACTGGCCACGGCATCCCCGTGGGGAGAGGGGACAGGGACTTTGAGGGGCTTCGCGGTTTTAACGTGAATCCCACCAGATCCATCCCCATCCGTGTCCTGACAGATTTAATAAGGCCCATTTCTGTTGTCATCGGTGGAAGCTATTAATGAAACAACCGCGGAGCAATGCTTAATAAAATATTTACAGCCCGTGGTCTGAGAGGGCTCTGGAGGTGGCTTCACCCCCCCCCAAACCCAGGTGCCAAAAAGTTTGCCAGGCCATGGGGTGAGCGCTTTGCCCCTGTTTGGCTCTGGCATCTCCAGTATCCAGGTGGTGATGGGGGCCTGAGGCCGGCGACCACTTCCCCTCCGCTGCGTCTTTTTCCTCCCCACCCGAGCATTAAAAAAAAGGCGATGGGAGCCCATTTTCCTGCAATAAATTTGGCAGAATGGAGAGAAAATGATCTGGCTCTGGAGGAGAGCCAGCAGCCCCGGCTCCACACTGGGGAGCAGCTGTGCAACGGGGCCCGACCGCACTGCTCCGCATCTGCCCCTGTGTCGGCGTGGCCCTTGGGGGACAGAAAAGGGGTCCCCAAATGCCACTGCACCCCCTGGGGCTGGGGGGGGGGTGTTAGTGGTGGCAGCCCCTTCCTCAGTGTCCCCTGCGCCAGAGGAGACATTGACACCAGTGCCGGGTGTTGGGGGGTGTCAGTCAGGATGGGCTGCAGCAGGACTCAGGCCTGAAATTTTGGGAGTTTCCCCCACGTGGGGTACAGCCCTACTGCAGGGCTGTGGAGAGGCTGTGGGGACCTCCCCCCGCTCTCCCGGGTAGGGGGTCCTGGCCACATCAGGGCCTCCACGCAGGGATTTTTGGGGCCTCCTGTGCAATTGGTGCTGAGGGGTCCATGCTGGCTGCAACAGAGCTGTGTCTGCAGGGGGGGTCTGTGGTGGGTGCTATGGGACCCCCCCCGTGCAATGGGGCTGCTCGTGTTG
>NW_010192252.1:0-279 GCF_000695765.1 Mesitornis unicolor
GGGGCGGGGGGTGCCCACCCATGGGGCCAGGGCCCCTCTCCCCGCCAGGCTCCAGGCCGGACGCTGCCCCTCGCATGGGGAAGTGGCTCTTCCTCTCCCCGCCCTGACACCCGGTTTCCTGCCTGCGGGGGGTAGGGCCGCTGTGCCCCGCTCCCCGCCCTGCCTGCACCCCCAGGGATGGGGCAGGACGACTGGGGGGCCTGGTCCACTGTAGAGGTCGCCCCACGGTGCCGTGCCTCAGTTTCCCCACTGCAAAAATTCATCCGTGGCGGGAGGGGG
>NW_010192252.1:383-918 GCF_000695765.1 Mesitornis unicolor
CTCTTGGAACAGGTTTCAACCTCTCCCCCCCAACATCCGTGAGGTGTGAGGGGATCAGCAGGAGCACTTCAAAGCATCACAGGACCTGAGGGTGCCCCATGAGGCCACCCCTACACCCCAATGTTCCTGCTGTCCCCATGGGCACCCTGAGGTCCCCAGCGTCCCCACAGCCACCCCATGGTGCCCAGTGTCCCCACGGGCACCTCAATGTCCCCACGGGAACCCCACGGCCCTCAGTGTCCCCACGGACACCTCAAGGTCCCCTGTGTCACAAAAAAAAAGTGTCGCCATGGGCCCCCCGACGTCCCTGGTGTCCCCATGGCAACCCCAAGGTCCGCAGTGTCCCTAGGTGCACCCTGAGGTCCCCAGTGTCCCCACAGGTCAACTGGAGGAGCACAGGGGGGTCCCCACAGCGCCCAGGGCTCAGCACTCCCAACCCCAGCAGACCGCCAGCCGCCCTCCCGACCCTGGGGTGCTTGGCTGGGATTTGGGGTGCAGGGCTGTGGGTGACACCGGATGACACCAGGTGCCCCCC
>NW_010192252.1:1615-2297 GCF_000695765.1 Mesitornis unicolor
GGTGGTGGTGGGGGGATTTCTGCCATGGGGGGGACCCGGTGCTGGGGAGGCCAAGCTGGGTTCCCTGCTCTGGGGAACGTGTCCCCAGGTCACAGTCACTGCTAAAACACCTGGTGCTGAGTCAAGGGATCTGGATTTTCCTCATTTCCAGCTGCAGGCCGGGGGTGACCATTTCCTCGTTTCATTTCCCCCTACGCTGCGTCCCGCTCTGCCCCCCAGCGCGGCCGCTGGGGCTGGGGGCGCATCCTGCATGGGCAGCCCCCGCGCCATGAACCCCCTCCCTGTGCCGGTGGTGGGATGGGGCCGGCATCGGCCAGGGCTGCTGCAGGTCAGAGGTGGCATCAGGGGGATCCTGGGATGGATGGAGCGGTGGTGGGATGGAGGGTTTGAGGGGGGAGATGGGTGATGGATGGAGGGAAGGATGGATGGATGGGGAAACTGATGAATGGACGGATGATGGATGGACAGAGGGATGATGGATGGACCGAGGGACGAACAGATGGGTGATGGATGGATCGAGGGATGGATGGACAGAGGGATGGTGGGATAGAAGGGGAGATGGAGGGCTGGATGGAAGGATGGAGAGATGGATGGATGGAGGGATGCGGGAGACAGATGGATGATTGAAGGACAGATCCACGCCACACAGTCCCAGCACCAGCCCCTCCTGCCCCCCCCAGCC
>NW_010192252.1:2457-3014 GCF_000695765.1 Mesitornis unicolor
ACCCACAGCAGCCCCAGGGACAGCCTTGTCACACAGCAGAGGTGCTGCTGCACCCACCACCCCCGCAGCTCCCAGCCCGCTGCAGCGCGAGTGCACGGCGGTGCGAGCGCGTTGTGTGTGCAGAACGCGTGTGGCAGCGTGCGACCGCACGTGCAAGTGACACGCGCTCAGCGCGCGGGTGGCGCGCAGGGTGAGCTGTAACCGGCGCGCTGTGAGTCGTGTGCGGTGCGGGGCTGCGCACAGGGAGCGCGGTGTGTGCTGTGTGTGCTGTGTGTGCAGTGTGTGTGCAGTGTGTGTGTGTGGTGTGTATGTGTGTGCAGTGTGTGTGTAGTGTGCAGTGTGTGCACAGAGTGTGCGTGGTGTGTGTGTGGTATGTGCACAGTATGTGCAATGTGTGTGTGGGGGGTGTGTGGGGTGTGTGTGCAGTGTGTGTGCAGTGTGTGTGCAGTGTGTGCACGGTGTGTGCATTGTGTGTGTGGCATGTGCACAGTATGAGCAATGTGTGTGTGGGATGTGTGTGGGGTGTGTGTGCAGTGAGGGTGCAGTGTGTGGACGGT
>NW_010192252.1:3043-3367 GCF_000695765.1 Mesitornis unicolor
TGTGTGTGCAGTGTGTGCACTGTGTGTGCATGGTGTGTGTGTGGTATATGCTCAGTATGTGCAATGTGTGTGTGTGCTGTGTGCACAGTACATGCATGTGTGTGCAGTGTGTACGTGGGTGTGTTTGCAGTGTGTGCAGTGTTTGCTGTGTGCACAGTACGTGCAATGTGTGTGCAGTGTGTACGTGGGGGGTGTGTGGGGTGTGTGCAGTGTGTGTGTGCAGGGCTGTGCCCCGCGGTGGGGGCAGGACCCTGCAGTGCATGCACTGGGTGTTGCGGTGGGTGCCCGGTGTGCAGGGGGTGCAGAGGGCAGGGTGCGGGGGGG
>NW_010192253.1:0-210 GCF_000695765.1 Mesitornis unicolor
CCAGTACAACCAGTACAACCCCCAACCACCACAACCAGACCCACTCCCCTCACCAGCAACCGGGCCTCGCTCCTCTCCCAGTCGTCCCAGTAAGCCGGCGTTACCCAAACTGGGAGGCAGGGTGTTGCTGCGGCGCACGGGGGCCGGTAGCCGAGTGGCCACCTGAGGCCCGGCCACGCTGTGGCGGTTGCGGCGTTTGGCCGGTAAAAC
>NW_010192254.1:0-1500 GCF_000695765.1 Mesitornis unicolor
CCCAAAATGACCCAAACCTCCCCCAAAAGACACCTAACTCTCCCAAATTACCCAAAATACCTCCCACACCCCCTCTACACCCCTAAATCACCCCAGAACCCACCTAAACACCCACAAAATCAACCCAAAATAACCCTAGACCTCCCTGTACGCCCCCAAATCACCCCAAAAGCCCTCAAAATTACTCAAAATGACCCCAAACCACTGAAAATACCCTATAAACTCCCTCAAATCACCCCTAGAACCCCCAAAACTAACAAAAAACACCCCCAAACCTCACTCTACACCCATAAAATACCCTAAAATCCCCCTGTACACCCCTAAAAATCAACCCCAAACCACCTGAACACCCTCCCGAAACTGCCCAAAATGACCCAAAACTCCTGAAAACACTCCCAAAAGACCCCTAAACCCTCCCAAATAACCCCAACATACTCCCAAATCCCCCTGTACACCCCTGAAACACCCCAAACCCCTCTGTACACCCCTAAATCACCCCAAAACCCCATCTGAACACCCCCAAAATCAACCCAAAATACACCTAGACCCCCCTGTACTCCCCCAAATCACCCCAAAAGCCCCCAAAATTACTCAAAATTACCCCAAACCACTGAAAATACCCTAAAAATTCCCTCAAATCACCCCTAGAACCCCCAAAAGCAACAAAAACTACCCCCAAACCTCCCTGTACACACCCCAAAAGAAAAATCACACAGGGGTCAGAGGTCAAAGGTCGGGGTCAAGGGTCAGAGGGTCAAAGGTCAAGGGTTAGAGGTCAAAGGTCACGGTTCAGAGGTCAAGGGTCAAAAGTCAGGAGTCAGAGGTGAAAGGTCATGGGTCAGAGTTCAAGGGTCGAAGATCAGGGGTCAGAGGTCGAAGGTCAGGGATCAAAGGTCAGAGGTCAAGGGTCAAATGTTGAGGGTCAGGGGTCAAAGATTGGAGGTCAGAGGTTGAGGACCAGGGTCAAAGGTCAAGGGCCAAAGGTCAAAGGTAATGAGCTGAATGTCAGAGGTCAGGGGGTCGGGGTCAAAGTTCAGGAGTCGGGGTCAAAGATCAAGAGGTCCTGTGGGGGTTTGGGGTGATTTGGGGTTATTTTGGGGTCATTTTGGAGCACGTAGGAGGTTTTTGTGGAGGGTGTAGTGGTCTTTCAAGACGTTTACGGGGTGTTTTGGGTCATTTTGAGTAATTTGGGGGGCTTTTGTGGTGATTTGGGTGTGTACAGGGGAGTCTAGGGGTATTTTGGGTTGCTTTTGGGGGTGTTCAGGTGGGTTTTGGGGTGATTTAGGGGTGTACAGAGGGTTTTGGGGGTAGTTTGGGGTGTTTTGGGCGGGTGTACAGGGGGAATTGGGAGTATGTTGGGGTTATTTGGGGGGGGTTTAGGGGTCTTTTGGGACTGTTTTGAGGAGTTTTGGGTCATTTTGGGTCATTTTGGGCCGTTTCGGGAGGGTGTTCAGGCGGTTTGGGGGTGGTTTTTAGGGGTGTACAGGGAGATTTTAGGGT
>NW_010192255.1:0-4073 GCF_000695765.1 Mesitornis unicolor
CGGGAAGCCATGCCCGTCCCCGGGGTGCAGCGGATGCGGGTTCACCCCCTCCGGGAAGCCCCTCCCTGCCCATCCCCACCGCTCCGCAGCCGAACTCGGGTACCCCCGCGGCGAAGGACCGAGAGAAGGCAAGGGCTGTGCTCCAGCTCGACTTTTATTGTACCAAGGAAGGGGCTGCGGGAAGGCCCGAGGCGAGGGGAAAGGGCTCTGCGACCAGGAGCCAGCTCTGGAGCCACACAGAACCAGGGACCACAGCACAGGAACCCCCAGGGACAGCAGCACTGAAAGCGATTTATTGCACGGACGGGAACATACAGCGGCTGTGGGCACCGGGAAGGGTGAACAACCAAAACCCAAAGATCAGGAGCTGCAAGAGGCTCCAGGCCTCCTCAGCCGGCACAAGATGCTCTTCTGCCAGGGACAGCAAGGCCCATCCCGGCTCCCAGGAACCCAGAGCTGCATTGGGAAGGAACTGGAAGAAGTACCAGGGGATGGAGAAAGCTCATGCAGACTCGGAGGTCACCCCCCAGCTCTGCCTATGGAGATGGCTTTACTCACAGCAAGGAGAAACCCCGTTGTGCTCTGGTGGCCAGGGACAGGGCAGCTGGCCCATGGGAACCCATGGACAGCTCCATTTAAGACAGAAGGCTTTAGTTTCAGCTCCATGACACCAGCTCCCACTCAGGAGAGCCTCAGCCCATGCCCATGGAGCCCTTGGGATCCTCTGGAGATGAGGGTTTCACTGGCCATACAGATCCCCTGCGCTGGCACATCCCCAGGAGGGAGTATTTTGGTACATGGAAAGGACAGGATCCAGCCGTGTGATGACAGGAGGAAGTCCCCAGCGCAACACAGCTGTGCGCCAGTTCATCTGGATTAAAAATCAGAGTCCAGCAAATCACAGGGCCTCATGGATACTCAGTTTAAATGGACAGAATGGTTTTTTGAGTCCTCAGCTCTCAGGCTTCCCTTGGGATCTTTCCCTCCTGCTGTTTCCTGGTGTCACCAGAAATCTGGCTGAGCAGAGCAGATGAGGGACACCCCACAGCCCCACAAGGGGGTGGACGTTGGAGGGATCACAGCTCTGGGACACACACAGACTGCTTCGCAGGGAGGGCTGCTAGGCTTGTACAGGAACGGGGAGAGGCAGAGAGCATCAGAGCAGTTTTCAGAGAAGGTTCTTATTGGGGGGGGCAAGAAATCGCTTCACCTCAGGGCATGGGAGAACCAGGGAGGCTGAGGGGAGAGACAGGGCTGCCCCACATCTCAGTGTCACTGAATTACACCAGAAAAGAGATCCCAGATGGGAAGAACGAAGCCACTTTCAGTAGTGAGAAGTCCTCAGAGCTGGATGTTGGAGGGCAGCTGCCCAGCCCTGGGCTAGGAAGGTGAGACAGAGGAGGTGGCAGAGGTGCACAAAGCAGCCGTCCCACACAGCTCCCCGCCTGCTGCTGCTTGGGCCAGCGGCCTCACAAACCCTTCTCTAGGTGATCCTGCCCTGGCAGGGGGTTTGGTCTAGGTGATCTTTCAAGGTCCCTTCCAACTCCTAACATGCTGTGATTCTCATGGAGAAATGAGCATGGGGAAGCCTTTGGTGCCTACACCAGTAGGATGGGCGCTCCCTCCAGCGCAGATGGGTGCCAGGGCTGATGGACACAGGGTGGACAGCAGGGGAGAACGGCTGTGATGAGCAGGAGCCAGCAATGATGTCCCTGCTCCACAGCGCAGGGTGGTTTTGACTAGGCTTCTACAACAACTCATCTACAAGATACATTCAGCAGCGGCGTCAAGTGCTGTGGTGGGAAGTATTCTGCTCGTTTCCTTTCCTTCCCCATCTTCAACCGGTGGGGAAGGGAAGGCCACCAGCTCCAGGGCACACACCTTTGTCTTTACTTTGTGACTTGATGGATGGCATGAGCCAGGTAACCTACATTGCCCGACGTCACTCCCGCCATAGAGATCCGCCCGTCCTTTGTCATATAGATGGAGAACTCCTTGGTCAGCCGCTCCACCTGGGGTGAAAGAGCAGAGTTCAAACCGCAGGCCAGCCTCCACTGTTGTCAGAGTGCAGATCTACCCAGCTGGCCAGAACTGAAAGCAAAGTGGGTGCCAGTGGACACGGCATCCCACTACCTGCAGAGCCAGGAGCACACCTGGTAAACCACAGGAGATGCTGCTCGGCTCTCAGGCAGCACACAAACACTGCAGATGCTCACCCAGGAGAGCCACCTCACTTGAGCTGACCTTTAAGGTCACCTCAGAGCAGCACCAAGTGCCTGCTTCCTTTGATAGATGAGCAGGCTATGGTTGCTTTGAACCTCCACAGGCACAGCAGGGAGCAGAGCAAGACCTGGGTCCTCAGGATGCTCCAGTGCTGAGGGCTTGGAGGATGTTCCTCCTGGAGGAAGAACTGCTTACGAGGGCTCATTTTGGCACCTGCAGTCAAGATCTCACTAACAAGGCCCACAGACGACACCCTGAGACCACAGGAGCTGTGTTTACCTGCTCAGGCTTCAGCCCCGTGAAGCAGAACATGCCGATCTGGTCAGTGATGTGCTGCCAGTTGTGGGAGGATCCCTCTTTCTTGAGGTTGGACACCAGCTGAGTCCGCATGCCGATGATCCTGTCGGCCATGCCCTTCACCTCCACGAGCCTAAGAAGCCAAGCCAGGAACTGCTCAGAGCAGGGTTGGGACTCACCAACACTGCTCCCCCTCCAAAGTACCGGGAATCAACCCCCTCCACCTGGAAGGGCCTCATACCCCCAAAACATGGGGGATGCAGATGAGCAAAGACCAGATAGCATGAACCCGCAGCTCCAGCTGCTTCTGGGCAGCTACTTCATTCTCCTGATAACTGAAGATGACTGCTATTTATTTATTTATTCCATAGCTGTTGGACACTATGAGTACTGGCATCTCTTGCTTCTGAGAGCCACAGGTGACCAGGAGACCCCACAGCAACGCTGCCCACGCCCAGATAAAATACTGTCTGCAGATGAATGTGGAGTGCAGGAGTACCTCCCAGTGCAGGCAGACACCCCCTGCTCCAGGGCAGCACAGTTCGGAGACGTCTCTGCCGGGCCCTGGATCAGGCACAAGCATCCGCCTGCCAAAGGAGCACAGCTGCCTGCGAGGCCACACCACACTGCCAGCCTTTGTCCTGGAGGCCAGCTGCCAGCAGGGCCTCACGCCCAGGGGCTGGCGGAGCAGCATGGGCTGACGCCAAGAAGCAGGCTTAGGGCACGGGGGTTACATTCCTGGGGCTTATTCTCAGGGGGCTTACGCTTCCACTTCCCCCATGCGAGACAGATGACGTGGCTACAACACCTCAGTCTTCCGCACTCCCTGGACAGGCAGCTCCTGCAGCCCTCAATCCTAGGGGAGCTTTATCCCCTCCTTTTGTTCACTGCCTTGGCAACACGAGGGAAATCGGTTTGTGTCAGGCTGGACTGACGCCAGCTGATGCCAGGACATGGGCAGATATTTTTCCAGAGGACAGGGGTGGTTCTGACGGTACCCTCAAAAGCTACGAGCTGCCCATGGCAGCAGCAGGGACAAGCACAGCATAAGGCTGCCACAGAGACCTCGCATCTCCCTGAAGTGAAGATTAGGGGTCCCTCTTACCACTCCTTCCGTAGGTCAGGGGTGTTTAGGATGATAGAGGCGATGCGGGCTCCGTTCAGGGGTGGGTTGGAGTACATGGGGCGGATGAGGATCTTCAGCTGCGACTCGACCCTCTTGGCTTCCTCCACATCACTGCAGATCACCGTGAAGGCTCCCGCACGCTCTCCTGAAAGAGGGGCAGTCAAGTCCCAGCCTCTGCCCTTCGACAGCCAGCACTGGGGCAGGACTTATTTGAATGCCACACAGCTTTAGCAGAGCCCTGTTCTCTATACGGGTCTCTACCAGCTCCCTGTGGGTTACCTCCAGCACCCCAATCAGTACAGCAGAATGAATGCAGGCAGCAGAAAGATGCTGCCTCCTAAACCCCGGAGGCAGCAGGGTCCCTCCAGCAGCCTGGATGAAACCATTTCCACAGCACCTGCCCCACTCACCGTACAGCCCCATGTTC
>NW_010192256.1:0-6800 GCF_000695765.1 Mesitornis unicolor
GGTCCGGGTGACGGCCAGTGAGCTCTCAATGGGCTCTCCCCATGGCAGTTACTGGCAAAGCTCGTATCCAGTGCTGTTGGTGAGTCAAAACCCAGCTATGCTTGCAGTGCATCACTCTTCCCAACCTGTCTGCTTTCTAGGATCAGGAACAGAGGTGCACTTGAGCTGGCTTTTGAACTTGAGCTGGCTTTTGTGGAACCTTTTTTTGCAGAGTGGACATTCCCATATATAAGCAAAGAACAGGAGAAAGAAAAACAGAAGCTTCTTTGCCCTAAGACCTTTGGGAATCTGGTCAGGGAAAATCTTATTGTTGTGGGCAGTTCTGTGCACTGGAAGGGAAAAAATTGGGCTCTTGTAACCAAAGAGCGTAACAGTGTCACGAGCATTTCACTCCATGATGTCACTGTTGTCCTGCTGAGGCTGTGCTGGGCAGCAGATAGCATCAGCCACTAGAGAAAGCCTCTAACAACATCAACTAGCAGAGAAAGCTTCAAACAGCATCAAAGAGAAAGTCTCAGAACACAAACTGCCTGTTCTGGGTATCATACAGAATAATTCATATGTAATCTCGATTAAAATGTTAATTGCTTGTTTGGTTTAATATTCCCTTCTTTATATTTATCTTCTGATAATTGTATCAGAATTTTCAGTCTACATGGTGTGGAAATTATTTGCTGAATTGCTGTGGAGTGTCGTGGTGGGACTGGGAGCTGACCTTGAGAGTCGCTTGAGCCCCATTCATTTTTCTAGCCTGTAAGCCAGCAGTGCCTGTGCTTTACATGAAATGCACTCAGGGAGTGTTGGCTGTGAAGTCAGCAGGTGAAAGGTGCTTCTGGTAGAGCTCTTAGGGATGGAGAACAGGCATAGTGCTTGTTTTCAGAGAGGGAAGACCAGAAAAACTAACCTGTGGGCATTTGATAAGAAGTCAGTCTGATTGTTTTCTAGTGGCAGTTTGTGGTCTCAGAGATGAGAGACAGAGCTACTCCTGTGCATCTTGCAACCTTGTTAAGTGGTCTGTGTGTTGCTGTCACAGGAAGTTTATGGTTTTGCTCTCTGTAAGTGGTGAAACTCATTAATAAGATTACCTGGCAAGAGCAAAGCTGGAACAGAGCAGGAGGAGGAAGTCACTCCTGTTAGACCACAGTTCATCAGAACAGCCCAAGGATGCACTAGGTGCTACTATACTTTGTGATCTCTTTGGTCTCTTCAACTTAGTTTGGGAGGTCTGAATGGCACATTTCAGAGATTGATGTTGAACACAGTGACTACCCACAGGTGATAAATGCTCATTGCAATCAAGTTCAAGTTATCCTGTGCCACAAGTTCCACTGACTCCTTTTGCCTTCCCAATCCCAACAAACATTAGTCACAGCCTGGGTATGGAGTGGTACAGTACTTGGGTTTTCTGGAGATGGCTTTGCTTTTCTTCACAGCCTGGGGCAGTTACATGCCTGCAGCTGGATCGTGTTTGCAGAACCTGGTGAAGCTGTTGTGGTTGTTGGAGGGTACAAAACCAAGATTGAGCTGTGGGAGTGTTGACTGATAGTGCTTTTGTGAAGGACGGAAGTCACTGGAAACAAAACCACGTCCTATATGTGCAGGAGTGCTGTCTGGATGACATTATCACCTGGCAAAATGGTCTTATTTTGTGCGTATTCGGATGGTGATGGCCTGATCCGTGCTTGAGATCAGGTTTCTATTGCAGTATTTGAGGTGTTTCGCCACCTATGACACATAACTTGATCCCAAGCGCAGAGCCACTAGGAGCTGCAAAGTAGTAAAGCCACACCAGATGCTCAAAGGTCGGCCGTGGCAACGGAGACCTGCCCTCAAGTATACCTTCAGCATTTCCTGCATACTTCTTTTTCTATGCACATGCTGAAGTTCTCTGCTGTATGACGTTGTCGATCAGGAACACGTTGTCTTGCTGACTGCACATTTCCCCTCCCAGGACAGAGGAAACTGCACTTTTCAAGTGCTGGCTGTTTGACTTGGAGGCGGAGGTGCTGGGCACGCATGATGGCAGAGTGACGTGCACCACTGCTGTTGTGGGGGCGTGGGCAGCTCTGCGGTGGTGTGCCCGCGTTCGCAGCGCCTGAGATCTGAGATTGCTGCAGTATCTCAAGATCAGCACTCAGTTCTGGATGAGAGTGAAAGTTTGTACTCTCACACATGGTGTAGCTGAAAAAGTTACGAAACCCTTGGACAGGAGAGCACTGTCAAGTGATGGGGCACTAAGACATAAGGGACAGAACAATTGTACTTTACAGCTGCTGGAATTTACTTTGCTTTTTCTTGGCAGCGGAGAGAGCGGCGCAGGGAAAACAGAGAGTACGAAGCTATTGTTGCAGCACATAATGAACCTATGCAAAGGCAACTCACAGCTTGAGCAGCAGATCCTTCAGGTAGGTCATTAAAGGATGATGCAGAGGCAGCACTGCTGCAAGACAACTTGTGTTGGGCTGAGGAGGCCTGCTGATGAAGTCTTGATTTAATGGTACACAGGGATGGAGAATCCACACAACCTTTCCTTGGCTACTTTTAACTGTCAGGCTAACGTACCTGCTAACTGGCTAGCTTCATCTTTACTGTTTTCATGTGCCTTGCGACCTTTTTTTGAAACAGTCTCTGGTCTGAAATATTTCCACTTGAATTGCTTTCCAAGGACTAGTGACATTTTTGAGCAAATCATACTTTCAGCTTCCATGTGTTAGGTTGAGCAGAGTGAGTTCTTGGACTGTTTAATTTTAAAGTCTGTGTTTTCGCATTTCCTGTAGAGGCAGAGAGATCTTTCTCTGTGTGGTTGGTTAACTTTGGCTGGACAACAGGTGCCTGCCAAGCTGCTTTATCACTCCTCCTCCTTAACAGGGCAGGGGGATTAAAATACAACAAAAGGTTTATGGGTTGAGATAAGGACAGGGACGTCATGCAGCAATTACTGTCACAGGCAAAACAGACTCAACTTTGGGAAAAGTAATTTATTTTATTGCAAATTAGCATCAGAGTAAGATAATAAGAAATAAGAACAAATCTTAAAACACTTTCCCCCCCACCTCTCCCTTCTTCCCCACCTCAACTTTACTCCCAATTTCTTTACCTCCTCCACACAAGCAGTGCAGGGGGACAAGGAGTGGTGGTTGCAGTCAGTTCATCACATAGTCTCTGCTGCTCCTTCCTCCTCAGGGGGAGGACTCCTCACACTCTTCCCCTGCTCCAGTGTGGGTTCCCTCCCATGGGAGACAGTCCTCCAAAAACTTCTCCAGTGTGAGTCCTTCCCTCTTCATGAACTGCTCCAGCATGGGTCCCCCATGGTGTCACAGGTCCTGCCAGCAAACCTGCTCCAGCCTGGGCTTTTCTCCACAGGGTCACAGGTCCTGCCAGGAGTCTGCTCTAGTGCGGGCTTCCCATGGGATCACAGCCTTCTTTGGGCACATCCACCTGCTCTGGTGTGGGGTCCTCCATGGGCTGCAGGTGGATCTCTGCTCCACCGTGGACCTCCATGGGCTGCAGGTGGATCTCTGCTCCACTGTGGACCTCCATGGGCTGCAGGGCCACAGCCTGCCTCACCATGGTCTTCACCATGGGCTGCAGGGGAATCTCTGCTTGAGCACCTGCTCCTGCTCCTTCTTCACTGACCTTGGTGTCTGCAGAGTTGTTTCTCACATATTCTCGGTCCTCTTCCCCAGCTGCTGTGGTGCAGTGATTTTTACCTTTTCTTAAATATCTTATCACAGAGACACTACCAATGTTGCTGATGGGCTCAGCTTTGGCCGTTGGTGGGTCCATTTTGGATCCGGCTGGCACTGGTTCTGTCTGACATGGGGGAAGCTTCTGGCGTCTTCTCACACAGCTCACCTCTATAGCCCCCACCACTACCAAAACATTACCACTCAAACCAGAGACACTGTGCCATGCTTTGGGCTCTGGAATAACATCTTTTTTTGTGGTATTGTCTGCAGTGGATCACAGGTGAACGCCTGTGCTCTCTTTTGGGAACCTCCTGGCTTCACTTAGAGCTGGCTTGGGACACGCAGCCAAGATACTTCTGACCTGCTGGGGTTCAGGATAGCTATATTTGCTCAGTGTAGCACCTGGCCTAATGAACCCTGAATGACTTGACTGGCAGTGCTTGTAGCCAGCCTGTAATTCCTCCCCTGGAAACAAAGTTCACTTCAGTCCAGGTGAGCTGTGCTTGGAAAACCTAAAGGTGATGAAAGAAATAATAGTCATCCTATTTGGTTCCTGTAGATGCATTCCTGTAGGTATATTCCAAGTTAGCCCTTCTGAGATTGCAGTGTCATGGTGTAAAGCTGTGTTCAGCAAAAACCAACATGCACTCTAAGGCATCATTCTTCCAGTCAGCAGGCTTTCTTTGCTCAAATGTGTAAAAACTGTCATTTGACCTTGTTTGCCTCCAGTTTACTAAGCTGATTGTTCTGTTAGTTTCTTTATAATTCACTACCCTAAGCCTTATGCTGTCTACAAGTTTCAGTGGCTAAATTATTATGCTTACGTTTACTGAGTGCTATGTTTACCTTGTTTATTATTATAGTATAACAGTCAAATTATCTACTGATACAATGTCAGATGCTCTGTGGAAATCTGTTATACCAACCTGTTAACAAATGAGTCAGTGATCTCACTGAGATCAAATCAGTTTGGTTGTGGTTATATTCAGTAATCTATGCTGCTTAGCATTTGTTATTTTTGCCTCTCTCATTTCCTTTATCTGCGATATGATAAAATAGGTGCTTCTGAGTACTTATGGAGTGGTTCCCATTCCAGCTGAATGATGAATAGTATATGCTAAAGTTAAACTTTCCCAAGTTAGATTGGATCACTTGATTTGAAGAATGCTTGTTCTACTTCCTTGCTTGTTTTAGGTAAATCCATTGCTTGAAGCTTTCGGTAATGCCCAGACTGTGATGAATGACAACAGCAGCCGCTTTGGGAAATACATACAGCTGCGTTTCCAGAAGAATACTGGTAAAGTGAAGGGTGGTTACTAGTTTGGGGGATGGTTGGGCATTGGAAGGGTTGGACTGAGTAGCCAGAACTTGTGGAGGGCAAGATTTCGACATCTGACTCCCTGTGGGAAGGTTGTACAATTAAGTACAATCTTACAGCAACCACAGCTGTAGGATAAGACCTGGGTTTGGACAGTGTGGGAATACAGGAAGGGTATGGGGGTGGTGGTGCAGGGGAGGTATCAGTAATACTCTATGTGCCAGAAGCCTTGGTTGCTGCCAAAGGAGATGAGCTGACATCTCTAAGATGATGGGAAGCATGGAGAAGCCCATTTCCAGTCTGCTGGGCAGCCTAGAATGTGTTGTACACAAAAAAGTTATTTTTGATGATTCCATGCTTCTGCCACCAAATAAGAGATGCAGGACAGCTCTATCAGCCTCATGTCCCCACATGCAAAGTTTACCCTCTCACTTTCTTGTGTGCAGTGCGAGGTGCAAAGCTGAGTGAGTACCTGTTAGAGAAGTCACGGGTAGTGCAACAAGATACCGGGGAGAGGAATTTCCATATCTTCTACTACATGTTTGCTGGGCTGTCTTCAGAGCAAAAGGAGATGTATGGGCTACTGGATCCCTCACTCTACAGGTATGTCAAAGGCAGACCCTAGTTTAGTCTTCATGATGCAGGACAGAAGGGAAAGCAGCATAAAGGATCCTGTCCCTCTGCCCTGTGCCTCTATCAGTGGAGCCTGGTAGAGGTAAGCAAATGGATGCTGGAATGGGATCCAAATGGAGCTGTGTGAAAAGGTATCTTGGGTCATCATGGAAGCTGGGAGCTTCCAGTCTGGAACGTCTTATTTGCATTACCTTGGAAAAGTTTCTTTCCCTTTGATGTCTCCACTGCTGCTGATCTACTTTATTCTTCTGGGGTAGGACTGACTTGCTGTGCTGGTTGTGTGACCATTTTGTATGGGATATACACTTTCTCAGGTATATAAGTGGACGATTTGGTACACAGGATGTAGCTCAGCGCTGGAAGCACAAATACCAAGAGGTGTGCAATGCCCTTGACATGGTGGGCTTCCAAGAACAGGTCAGTTCTGGGGTCATTTAGTTTCCATCTGTGCTTCCTGCAAGCATAGGGTTTCTTTCTGGCTGTTATTTTGAGGCTCAGTCCTATTTCTCTCCTCTCTGGACTTTCCATGTTGCTTTCAAACTACCTGAATCTGTTGGACTCTGTCTAGAACCTTCTCCCACAGGCTGCCTGTGCCTTTCCCTCACCTCTACAACTTCTGGGGCCTACGTGTTGCGTATGTTACATGCTGATAGGTTTTCAGTCCCCTTCCTTTTGTGTTTTAGGAGCAAGTGGACATGCAGGCTATCTTGGCTGGTGTGTTGTCTCTGGGCAATGTGACCTTTGAGCCTGAGGAGATCAATGGGTCTGTAAAAGTGAGCGAAGCCTCCCGGGGATGGCTGAAGGCTGCAGCGGTGAGTCACAAGAAGAGCTGACAGAAACCTAATGGGTATGATGCTGGTTCCCACTGGCAGTGTGACTACAGGAGCTCCTCCTGCCAGAGATGGCAGAGGACATTTCTGCCTCAGAGTGTGAAGGGTCCTGAAGATCAAGGAGTTTTTCCAAAAATGCAGAGTAGGACCCCATGACTGCATTTGTGCTCACTGCTATTCATTTCCAAAGAGACACTTCCCAGCTTCTGTTTCTTGTGTGTCTAGAACCAGTGTCTTGGAAATAGCAATATCACACATGCTTAGTTGACTTTTTACAGTACAAACTTTTTGACATTAAATGTTATCACAGAATCACAGAATATGAGGAGT
>NW_010192257.1:0-309 GCF_000695765.1 Mesitornis unicolor
TAAAATAAAATAAAATAAAATAAAATTACAATGAGATGAGATGCAGCCAGGTCAGGATCATTAAGGGTGAAAGGACACGGTCTGACTCCAAACCCAGCCCAAGAGGCCACACCGATAGGATCTCCACCGGCACAAGTCTGTGCGGGAACGCGTCATATTCCCCCCCTTTCCTTGCAACACATCGTCCCCAGCTCTCAAATTAAACATCTCATTAACTGCAGCAACGCCAAAGAGGAAATCGCTGACAACTATTGCAAAGACGAGAGGGAGCACACTTACCATCCATCGGCTGCGGTCATGCCCGGGAGA
>NW_010192257.1:359-3875 GCF_000695765.1 Mesitornis unicolor
GCTCGATGTCATGGGAAACTAAGCCTGATGCTCAAACAGCAAAAATATTTTTAAGATTACAATGAAAAAGCCTCAGAAAACTTGCCTTTCAGGAAAGCATTTGGATACAGACCCTGTGCAGCTGCAGCCACCCTCCGTGTCGTATTCATCCCTCCTGTTCCAGCTTGGAAATCAGAGAGGGTGGGGAAGAAATAGGGGAAAAAAAAAAAAGAAGCGATATTGCAGCTGATGAGCCGCGGGAGGCTGTTGTTGGCAAAGTGGTCCAGCAATCATCTGAAATTCAGACGGTCACGTGCAGAGCCTGTCTGCAGCTCCCGCGCAGCCCGGGCTCAGCACTTCGCCGAACTGCACACGCAGCAATTCGTCGTGGCGACATCTCCCGCCCCGCTCTCGCCCCCATTTTCAAGTCACTGCTGGAAACCCCCAGCAGGTTGTTTTTTTTTTTGGTGCTGCAAGGTGACCGAGGGCTTCACGCCGCAGCCGCTTCGGTCACAAAGGCGGATTGTTGCCATGCAAGCACAGGGAACATTGAAAAACCATCGCTAAGCTGCAAAACTACCCCTCCTTTTAGGTTTTCCCGTGAAATCCCAGCCCTGCAGACAGCGGTGTCTTCTCCACCAGGATGTGCACTGTGGTCATCACCCCACTGCATCATGTGAAAGTGGTCACAGAATCACTAAGGTTGGAAGAGACCTCCAAGATCATCAAATCCAACTGACAACCCAACCCCACCATGCCCACTAATCCATGTCCTGAAGTGCCACATCCATGCGCCTCTTGAACACCTCCAGGGCTGGGGACTCCACCCCCTCCCTGGGCAGCCCCTTCCAGTGCTTGACCACTCTTGCAGTAAAGAAATTTTTCCTAATATCCAATCTAACCCTCCCCTGGTGCACCCTGCAGGCAGTGGTGTCTTCTCCACCAGCATGTTCATAGTGGCCATCACTTCAATGCATCATGTGGGGATGGTGGGGGGGTCCCATCAGCATGGAGGAGCACCCAGGAGAACACCCTGTACCGCTCCCTGGGACAGCCTGTTCCTGGGCTTGCTCAGAAACAGCCCCCGAGCAGCCAGGTGAGCACAGACACCTCCTGGGCAAGGTAGCAGCCGGCTTTTTTCTTTATTTGTTTAAATTTTGCTTTAATCTTCACTTGGGACGTTGCTTTGCACCCAAGGGATGTTCCAGGCTCCTTCCCACCCTGTCCTGCATCACCCCAAGGTGCAGCAGCTCCCAGGGACCCACCAGGACCAAGGGTCCCTCTGCATTGCACTGCATGAAACTCAGGCAGATAGAGTGGGACTAAAATAAGAGTATGGTGGGGTTTTAAAAATTATTCTTAAAACCAAATTGCCTTTCCCGGCAACTATATTTATAGGTAGAACTGTTGAAATTCTAAGGGCTCCTTGCCACAGGAAACTGGTCGCCTCTAATGTTCACCAAGTGGCCTAATTTAGCAAAAAAATGACCATTTAATAGACCAAGCATTTTGCTTCCCTCCCTTAATTTTGGAGAAAATTGTGGTGGGGGGAAGAAAAGATGCAAAACGCATGGGGGAGCTGTGCACGCCCCTGCCACGTGCCGTGATTTGTATTTTCCAGGTTTGGAGCGTAGCGAACACGGGACTTCACACCCGCCCCCTTTCCTTTTCTGTCAATGACCAAAAAAACCCGCTTTCACAAGTGTGTATTTTTGCTTTCAGTTTGGCTATCGGTGGCACACAAAAAGCCTCCTCTGCACCTTGTTTTATGGTTGAAAAACCTCAGTGGGGTTGAGCTGCGGAGTGGTAAAACTCGCTCTCCTCGTCCGAAACCACCCGGGAATGCTGTCCACCAACACACCACGGCACGCGGTGCCCAGAAACCACGCGGTCTCAGCCCGAAAGTTTGCCATTTTCTTACACAACAGTGCGCTGGGCTGCTAAAACCCTATTTTTATTTTAATTTAGGCTATAAAAACACGTTACACCATGTCCAGAGACGCTACCACCCCGCTGAGCACGTCTGGATGCTAAAACTTTTATTTCCGTACAGCAACGTGTGCCTATTTAAGACAAAACCCAAACCATAATTAAAGTTATTGATAGGAGCCAATGTTTACTGTTTCCTATTTTAATATCAAGTGCTGCTGGAATTCAAGCCACTGATTTCCATTGCTTGCAGGGGATGATTAAGCTGGAAATGTGCCTAAACGCCTTTTTTTTTGACATTTCTACAGGCACTTCTGCCGTCAAATCAAAGAAATGCACTTTAGGAGGCCAATCCCAGCGGATGCTTCTCATCAGGGACTGCCCTGACTGGAAGGTAACTAGTGATTTTTTCGAGCTATGAAGACACATATAAAAATAAAGCTAAAGTAGCTGTAATGAAAGCTTTTTTTGCTTCTGCGAGCAGCCCTCTTGGTTAAGAGAAGCCAAGGGAGTGAAGGCTGGTGGGGCTCCGGTAACGCGCCTATTTTCGGCCTCCTGGAAGTTACCAGAAGTATCACTTTCCCAAAGGAATGAATTTCACGTCGGAGCACTCACCAAAGGTTAAAAGTCTCTTCCTTTGCTTGCCTGCATGTCAAATTTGGCAGCTGCTATTAACACCCAACAGACCTAAAAAGCGTTTGTGTCAGGGACTGGGCCACAAGACCCCTCACCAACTGGCACCTGGTTGGTTAACTCTGAAGCCTAGTGACAACAAACTATGGAGTTCCTGGATGTATATACATACTAGTGCAGAGGACTGTTGGGGTACACCCAAAAAAGCCCACAGATTTAAATTCACTGACAACATTTTCCACATAACAGTAAGATGTCCAAAAAGTTAGCAACCTTTACAGAAGTGGAACTTGAATCCAGCTCACAACAGGCTAGGGAAATTCATTATATTTAGCATACAAACAAGTCACCAGCCTCATTTATTCATGCTACTCTTTTAATAAATATGCGACTTCATTAAAGCTCCGTTTCCTTGCTGATCCCTCCTTTTAGCGAGAAGGATGCACAGAAAACCAACCCAGCAGCTCCGGCCACTGAGTCGCCCCGTTTACATTTCGGCTCTTTTTGAGCAGCAAGACGAAGCCACTGCCGCATTAACCGGGACCTGGCAGCGGCGCAACTCCGCCAGATCCCGGCTAATTGCTCGGATTAGCGATTCCAACCGCATGCAAGGAAAAAAAAATCCACTTTACCTACGGCGGAGAAAAGCATCGCTGTGGTGATGTGCAGCACCGTGTGCACCGGGGCTACTGCACGGCGCAGCACCGGGCACGACCCCGCCTCAGCACTGGGCACGACCCCCCTGCTCCTACTGGGGTTATTGCATGGCCCCCCCATGCAGATACCGTGGTTACTGCACCGTGCACGGACCCCCTTCTGCTACCGGTGCTATTGCACCGCGCATCCCCCTGCCATGTAACTACCGGGGTTTTTGCACCGTGCACGGTCCCCTCCCCATGTAACTACCGGGATTTTTGCACTGTGCGCCCCTTCCATGTAACTATGGGGGGTTTTGCACCGTGCACGCCCCCCCCC
>NW_010192258.1:0-11939 GCF_000695765.1 Mesitornis unicolor
GGTTGCACTTTTCTCCTTTCATTTACTTTTAGCTTTTTCCTTCCCTTTTATTTTCTTCTCCTTGTTTCTTTTTTCCCCTTTATTTTTCCCTTTTGTTTTCCTTTTTTCTTTTCTGTTTTTTTCCATTTTCTTTTTCCTATTCATTTTTTGTCCTTTTCACACTTAAGGGGAGAAAAAAGCTCAGAGCCCGCTTCTGCAGTCATTACTGCTAGATTCCCAGGACACCAGCTGCACCAGGGGGGCTGCACTGGGACCTCCACCCCAGCGCTGCGACCCCCAACCTACGGTTGGTTTTGCTTCTGTCTCTGTCTAGCTTGTCTGTTTAACAAATCAGCACTGCTGCTGCACTGACAAGCGCTTTTAATCGAACCAAATTCTCGAATTAAATGAGCTGTTGTGAAAAAGCATAGCATTGTGCTTTCTGTGGAGGAGTGGAATTGAGAGTAATTCACCAAAGGTGTAAAGTTTTAGAACATTAAATGTACACAGGGACGCTTCTGTGCAGTTGTGGTGGTATCTTCATCCTACCGGGACTGGAGCTATGCTTCTGAAGGGGAACATAAACACTGAGTTGTAATGAGCTTGAACTTCACACAAACTCAGTGAAGATGCTAACTTCCCATATAGACACAGTATTTCTCTGCCATAAACTACAATTACCTGGCTCCCGCTGTGTGCCAGGTACTACATTGTTAGGCAGAGAGCATCTATGCGCTACTGAAGCGATTTGGGTGTGTAACAGGCAACTGCAATTACTGCTGCTTTTGCAGCTTTAGTCGTGCTTTAATTCTGTCTGTGCATAGGGCCATTAAAATAGAGAAAGTCAAATGCAATATTTCTAATAAAATTGGTGGCTGCACACCCAGTGTCTGAAGCTGTTGTAATAGGCTGCTGAGAATCATCCACGCCTTTCTGGTTTAGCTAGTAGAAAGAAACCTCTTTCTACTCCAAATGCTTTTTCATCAGTTATATACTTAGTTGATGTGTTTCAGCAGATGTCACCAGTTTAACGCTAGCTGTGAGTCTGGCCTAGCTTTCTTCATTTATGCAGACTGAGGCTTTGGCTATAGAGACATTGGTTTTAAGATATACTTTTGGTGGGAGAGAAGGTGAGGTTAAACCATGTAGAAGTCCCTGTGCAAATGCTCACCTTCAATTATAGCCTTGGTTCATTGCAGGAAAGAGTATAAGAAAATCCTTTTCAGTAGCGGCGATGTTAAAAACAGTTCCAAGACTCTTATGCACTGCTCTCTCCAAAACTCAATACAACAAAAAAATAAGGACTTCTTGATACATAAAGACAATACTTGCACAACTTACCTGTGTGAAAGTGGTCCTTTTGTGCTATTGGTGCTTGAGTAGATAGATTATTGGATTTACTATTACCATTTCTATGCCATCAGATTGAGAAGGAAAAGAGCAGTGAGGATCCTAATGAACATGCTAGTGGTTTGGGATTTTTTTCAGCAAGAATTTCTTCGTTGTTATCAAGCTGCATAGGTGAAAGACCTGGATGTCCCCTCCAAAACAGTCCTTTCTATTTTTGCCATCTTACCAGGAAAGTCTGGCATTTGGTTTTACAGTTTTGATTTAAGAGCTGCTCTGGGGTTTGATTCCTGTGGGACAAAGAGCCCGTCTGTCTGCAGGAGTGCCATGGACCAGTGCCACGGAGCATCCCTGCAGACAAGTGGTTGTCTCCATGGGCGTGCTCTGAGCCAAGTGCTGGGAGCTTCAGTGTTGGGGCTGACAGTCGAGGCGGCACAAGTCACACCCTGCATGAGGCCATCCGTGCAGAGGAAGGATGCGTTGGCTGTGGCTGATGAACTCTCTTTGTGCATACAGCAGAGTTGGTTGCTTGAAATGATCCCTGCTCTGTGGTGAGACGGGCTGGTGGACCTGGTTATTGGGGTGATTTTTTCTGAGTCATTGTGTGTCTGTCTTTTTGGAGTTCCTCTGTTTAACTGCAAGGGTCTTGAGGGAGAGAAAGAGCCTGGGGTACTGCTGGGTGCTGGTTTAAAGGTAATTTAGAGGCAGCACAGTGTTGTGGCTTAGGGAAGGGAGCCCAAGGAGGGGAGGGAGGGGGTGTGTCTGGTGAGTAAGATTAAGCAGGTCCCCAGGGTCCTGGAGAGCCATCTGCCAAGTTGCTGTGCTCCAGCTGAGGCTGGGCAACCCTGAGCACTGCTGCCAAATCTCAAAGGTCGGGGAAGTCGACAACCAGCCAGACTATCCTGCCCCATGTCAACTCTGAGACGTGAGTGCTGGGGATGCACGGGGTGGAGCAGCTGGTGGAGTTGGTTGGTGCGAGGTTTGCAGGGTTGGCAGAAGAGGCTGGAGTGATGTCCCTGGGCTCAGCAACACATGCCACCTGTTCTCCTTGAAGGGACATTTCCTCACAGCTGGTTCCTGATGGAAAGCTGGTTTCTGACGAAGCAGGGATTTCGTGGTCTGGCTCTCCCACCCAGACCCGCTCTGTGGCCTGGAGGGTTTGTTACATCCCTGTGGGTTGTAAAACTATGTGGGTGTCCTTCCTTTTGGAATTTTTGCTGAGAGGGAGTATGTGTGATAGAGAGCTCCTCCGGACCATGGCCTTGCAAAGTGCAGCCACAGATAGACAAGGTATTGAGCAATTGGTGTCTTAAACATCTGAATCTCTTTCTGAAGGAACTTCTGTCCTCTGGCACCCATGGTAGCAGAGGCTTTTTCCAGACCTTTTTTCCTGTTGGCACTAAGATGAGGTTCGGGAGGGGTAGAAATTGTATGCCTCTGTGGGATGAAACAACTGTTTGAGACAAGGTCTAAGTGCGTGCCCAGCACTTTCAGTCTGGCCATAAGTGTCGTGTTCCCCTGAGGAGTGGCACTGTTTGAAGTACACTCCTACAGTATGTTTCCAGGTGCTTTTTCCTGAGCACAATCCCTCCTTGCTGTGAGATGCCTCTCGCTGTTGCGCCAGCTCCGGTCAGAGAGCACAGGCTCCTGGGATGCTAACGCATCCAAACATTTACTCTCTGCATTACAGAGATGAGCAAGGCAGGTCATGGATGGGGCTTAAAAGCAGGGTGAGGTGAGGGCTAGCCCTCTGGGTGTGGGCTGAGTTGCCACAGGGTTTAATCAGGAGTCAGGGGAGCTGAAGTATTATTTAGGCCTCGAAGGCTGAATTGCGCCCACATTGACTGTTCTTCCTGGATGCTGTAAGCAAACAAACCTGCTGGGACACCGGATCGAGCTGTCTATCAGAGCCGGAGCCCTACACTGAACGCCTCAGTTGGCTGCGGGAAGCGCGTGGCATTTGCTGTAACTTGCTTTGCTAACTGCTCAAAGAGATTTCCAGTGCCATGACTGCTGGGCTAAGTCTAAGGAGACCAGGCTGGAGCTGACTTTAGAGGATGGGCTGCTGAGGCAGAGGCACACAGGTCACTGTCATGTTTGCCAAGCGCTTTGTGTTGCAGCCACAGAAATTTTTTTGACATTTGGCAAAAGGACTGAACAAGAGGGCATTGTCTTGAGTCTGTGGTGTGGTAGTTTGGGAGCAGTAAGCACACAACCCAAACAGTACAGATTACACAGTGCAAGTCTCCCTTTTCGCACAAGCAATGAATGGGGCTTGCTTTCTCTTAGCGTAAAATGGCACAGTGGAAGAGGTGGCTTATCTCCAAAGTGCACTCATTAATTTTTTACAACAGTTTTCAAACAGGAAGTGTCATTGGGGTAATAACCGCATCTCCCAGGCTGAACAAATGCCAAGTGAGATGGCAAGATACACTTAAGCCTGGGATACAGGCTGCATTTCAGCGCTAAAGGAAGAACCCTTACCAGGAAAGCCCTTTTATCAAAAGAAAACAAATTCTAGTGCCAGTGAGTTCTGGTTTTCATCAGCTTTCTCATCTGTGGACTTGCTGTGAACTAATGAGGAAAAACAAAGAAGTATTAAATTCTCCATCAGTGAGGTACTAGTGCCAGCTGGCCTACGTTGTGCTGCTTGTGCGGGATGTATCACCTTTGGTGTCTTTGGCTTTCCTGCTATGGCCAGAACTGCCTGGTGGCTCCTGACCATTCATAGGGCCACAGCTGCCTAAGGATGCTGATCCTGGCACTCCTTAACTTGCACTTTTTTTTTAGGAAGCAAACAATCTGCTCTTGCAACAAGATCTTTTCAGCCCCCTAGTGCTTGCACAGCAGGAGGCTTATGTGAAATTTGTCGATGTGACTCTAGCTTGTGCCTCAGTTGTGCCAGGCAGAGGATGGTTCAGATCAAACTTCAGTCAAATTTCTGATCTGAATAACATTTGCTAAATATATTTAAGACTCAGAAAAAACAATCTTAAGTGAAAGCTGTAAAATTAATTCAAATACATGATATGAAATAATCATGCAGGGTCAGTGAGCTGTGTCTTAGTTGGAGGGAGATACACACCCCTTTTTACTTCCATCCATAAAAACAGTGCTTAATTAGCCGGACATAGAGAATACAGAGCATATGGGAAAGGATGTGCCCTGCAAGTTCTCAAGGCCCAACAGATGTTGACTTGGGTTTTGGAAACAATTTAGTTGCTTAAAGTTACAGATGTAACTTCTGGTAGGCATATCCAAATTTTAGCTTCTGTGGAGTTGAAATCCCACTGGGCAGACCTGTAGCCTGTCTAAACATTATTCTGCTGTCTGAGATGCCTAAGGATGGTGGAAATGCACTACCTACTGAAAAGAAGCAGTCTGTCAGTTTGCTAAATATACTCAGAACAGTTTGAATAAAAAAAGTAAATGCAGTATGCCTAGTACATGCACCATTGAATTCCCTGAATAAAAGATGCTGTCTTTGTGCAATTTTTCTTAAAACCCCATCCCCTATGCTGTTTGACATAACATGTTCAAAATACTTGCACTGTGGCTTTTAATGTTTTGGATCTTTTTTACTGTCTTTATGTTTTATATCTACAACATGGTGGTTCATGCAGTGAGCTGAACCCAGTTGGCTTGGTTCTTGCACATACCTTAGAAATAATGCATAGACTTCCAGAGGTCCATAGAGCACACATCAAAAATCACTGACTTGGCAAATAGAAAATGCTGAGTGACCTTTAAAGGTAAAGTATAATCATACAGACTTTGAATTAATATGCTGTTCACATTCATGCAGTTACAGCTCAGACAGCGTCAGCCTTTGCATAATAAAAAGCATTTAATTCAGCATAACAGCTGACTGCTTCCCAACAACTTCAACCAAACAACGAAGCAGACGTTTCTCTAAGGGGAGAAAAGTGCAGGTGTAAAACAAGATGACCAGACTGAAAGAAAATTTTACCTGTGACTGCTTGGTAAGGCATCCACTTTTTGTCTCTGTTCCCATGCCTTTTTCTAAACAGCTACTCTTTTACTTTGTTTCTGAGTTGAGCCTCTCACCAACTTTTGTGAAGTTTGCCTTTGAGCGAGAGTGCAGCTCCAATGGTATCTGTACCCTTTCAGCTTGGCTCTCTCCAGCCTGGCTGTTTCCCAGGAGGCTGCTCCCAGTAAACACATCCCGCGGCATGGGAAGTGGCACGGGAAGCCTGTGATGCCCCGGTGCCTTCTGGTGAATCCCTGGGGTGAAGGTGTGGGGTGTGTTGCTGTGAGGACTGAGAAGTGGAGCTGGCTGGATGGTGCCAAGCTTGAGGTCTGCCTGGTCCAGGGCCGTGCCAAAGCCCGGTGAGCAGGTAAGGGTGTCTGACTGCACAGGTTTGGACCCAAGGCCAGTTTAGCCCAAGGAGCATGTGATGGATGTCAGCAGGTGCCTGGGAAGACTTCAGCTTGGAGCTTCATAAGAAGAGTGTTATTTCATTGTGTGGTGTTGATTCATATCCCTTGAGCTTGTTTACACCCCTTTTCAGCTCCAGCAGGATTTTGGTTTCCATGGCACTGGTTTGCAGGAAGGTCTGTGGTTTTGCCTACTAACTGTGAGGAACCATCTCCTGTTTGCTGTGATGTTAACACGGAAGCTGACTGACTCCTCATGCATTTTTTTGGTGTCTTCTGGATGTTGTATTAGAACAGGTGGTGAATCACCGATTGCACTTCTCTCTCTGCTGCATCTTTACTTAGCAGAACATTTTTATCTGACTTGGTTATCCCTTTCTATAATGAAAACTTCTCTCCTGGACAATGGCTATAGGGAACACCTTCAGACGAGCCCTTTTCTTCCTCTCCCACCTTCTGACTCTCTACACATCTCTCTGCAACTCCTTATAGTTAGGAATTAGTTTAAAACCCAAGCTGAGATTTCTTCTCTTCCAAAGCCTTTGCTAGCATTAACTTTTGGCAGCTCCAGGTGAGATTTAGCTATGCAAAACTCCTGTTCTTTTGAGTCTTAATCTATTTTACTAATGCTTTAATTTAAGAATTGTGAATGCATATATTAGCATGTGTGTGTGAGGAAGACACAAACATGGTGTATGAGGTCACATGGAAGTAAAAACTAGAAACCTTGTTGTGAGTGCCAGCACCCCTCTCTGCTGTCGGTGCACTATCTTTCACCAGCTAGCAAGTTTATTTTAACTCCAGCTTTCTGCATCTCATCTTGTTACTTAGGAAAGTGACTTAAGAAAAGCTCAACACAAGTAGTTTTTTCAGAACCATTAGCAGGACCTGTCAGAAGCAGCAAGGCACAGCAGTGGTGGCAGTGCTTAAGAAGCTGGCCACTCATGGTGCCACGCTGCATTTGGCTTTTTTGCTGCTGCAGATGCTGGTGAAGCAACGAGAATAGAACAAGCACAGCATGGGATTAGAAGTGGCCCAGGTGTGGCTGTTAAGCCCTCCATAGTTGGCTGTGCTTAACAGGCATCCTGCAGAGGCTTTTTCCTGCCTCCTTGCAGTAATGCCAGCAGCTCCATTGCAGCTGCTGTGACATCTTCCTACCTAGCCTCTGTGAAACCACTCAAAAGCACTGTGCCACTGGCACAGGGGCTGTCACCTGCAGGCAAGGAGCTGGCACCCATCAGCTGCATGGCCGAGGGGGAAGGAGGTCTGCTCTGGGAAAGGAGCTGTGCACATGCAAAAGTGTGCCAAACTGGGACTCCCCTGGGGCTGCCTCACAGTGTGGCTTATCTGTGGAGACCCCCCACCCCAAGTAGCCACTTCCCTCCAGGTTTTCCAAGAAGCCTAGATGAACTGGAGTAACATTTCTTTCTAGGAGTAGAGTGGCTGGGGTTTATTAAGAAACCTTGCAGGGGTGCCCCTGAGGACGCTTTGACCTCTCTGTCCTGACTTGCAGCCCTTCATGAAAGGTCCTTAGACCCCTTCATTCTGATGATTTCCTTTAGTGTGACTGGTCTCCTGTCCAGCATTTTGGCTGACTCCCTGAAGGCTCAAGCTTGGGCATCCATCCCATTCTGCTGTTTCCCAAACATCATTTTCCCAGGTCTCCTGTGAGGACTCAGCTTGTCTAACAGCATCTGACCTCTTAGGGGCTGTGAGAGACGTCACACTGACATTTGCCAGTTAATTATCTGCTCCTTTGAACTCTTCTTCCTTATTAGATGTTTTCAAAGTAAACACATGACCTTAAGTGCGAATACCTCAGGAGGCATGGGTTCACACCATCTCTTTGTGCTCAGACTGACCCATTCTGTGTCCTAGCAGCTGTGGACAGGACACCTCCTCCTGCTGAGACCCACAGAGATAGAGCCCAAGTCTCCTGTCGGCTCAGCTGCAAATAGTGGTAAGAGAACAAGACTTTGGCACTCCTTGATTAATGCTATCTGAGATGTAGGTATTTTTTAAAAAAAGCCCCAAGAAGAAAACAGTCTGTCCCAAGAAAGGCCCCAGCCAGAACCCCAGTTAAATTCAAAAGAGGATGCACCATGCTTGCTTTCTGTGGAGAAAGGGGAAGTGTTTTCTTCAGGCTTGGATTACTCACCACTCTAAAAACCACTGGGATTTTTGGCAGGCAGTTTGAGGGGAGCTCATGACTGATGTCAAAATCAAGCTCCTCTGGAGAGAGACATTGTGCTTCAGGAAAGGTAGCAGCCAGGTCTCATCAGGAGCCATGCCTAAAGCCACCTCTCAGGGGTGAACTATGACAGCAGTTTCTCCTTGCAGCTACCGACCATCTGCTCTGGTTTGTACCATCTCCTCTCCCTCAGCAAGGACAATTGCCCAGTGAGGTGGGACTCCTGTTGACCTATGCCAGTGCCTTCTGCAAGGTCAACAGAAACGGGCCTAGTGTGTTGGCCGGAGGTCTGAGGGGTGAGGACAGCGATGTCCAAGTCTACACTGCCTCATGAATGTTATACAAAATTCACCTTAGAGGCAAATGTGGCCTCCCCAGCTTCCAACTAAGAGCTGTGACCCAGAGAAGTGGGCTTGATCAGACACGTTTAAACAGGCAGAAAGTGCTGCAAGAGTGGCGAATGAATGGGCAGGAACTTGCTGCTGCTCTGCCCAGAGTGTAATTGGACTGAAAAACAGTGTGGATGTGGCTCATGAGAAATGTATGTACAGCTGGGCTGATTTAAGGGGATTGATGCTCTGAGCGAGCGTCGCCCTCTGGCAGTGACAAACACCAGATGCATCAAAAGTGGTGGTTAAAGCCCTCTGAGGGAAGCAATTATGAAATGAGCTGACCCGGATGCAGATTTATTTGCCCTTGAGCTCAGGGAGAAGGCTTAAGCAGGAGTTTTATATCCTTTCCAATCTTGCTTGTATTTAATCCTTGCTAATGCAGCTTGGAAAGTGCTGTGAATGTTTGTCCACCCCTTCGCTGGGCTCCCAGTTTTGGGGCATGATGACTTCTGCAAGGTTTGGGTGAGTGGCAGATTGAAAGAAGAAAAGTAGAGCGCATATTCTCTCTCAGTTTTCTGTGTTGTGGGATTTTGTTTATGTGGGGTTTTTTTGGTTTGGTTTGTTTGTTTTGTCTCTAAGGAAGGACAACAGTTAAAGAATAGTCTTAAAAGTCAACTCTGACCTCACAGCATCCTCATTCTCTCCCTCTCTTGCTTGCTTTTTAAAATATCTCTGGTTTGGATGAAATATCATAAACTTATCCTTACACCTGGATCTGGAGGCTCTGAACTGCTTTACCCTTACACGTGCTTACAGTGCTTTGGCAGCCTAAATAGATCTTAAGTTCAGCTGTTCCCATGCATAAGCCAGTATCTGTAATTCTCATCAGTAGTGCTGAGCACTTCTGAAAATCAAGTTATCCCTTTCAGTTCCCAAGACAAAGGTCTTGCAGTTTCCACTTAGCCACCTAACTGATAAATGCTGCCCTGTACACTGAAAAAAACATTAATTTAATGATTAATTTCTGGCTGTTATTGAATGATGCAGAGGGTGCTGTCAACTGGATGCTGCTTCATTGCTTTATGGTAAGGTACAGTCAAATGTAGACCCTTGGAAAATGTGTTTGCTGGCAGGGAAGTTCAGCGCAGCAGATGTCTGTGAAGCCTCAAAGAGCAGGGCTGAGGGATGGCCATCCGGTGTCCCAGAGGTGTGCAGATCAGAAATTCCTGACTGCTTAGGAATTGGACTGCTCTGTCCATTTTATTTTCCATTTCATTCATCTGTGAGTGAGATTTGGCAGCAGCTAGTTGTTCAGCTGTCCCATCCCTTCACATCCATCTGGGTAGGCTGAATTTTTGTCTGGCTCTGTAAGCTACTCCTGGCCAGGCTATTGCAGACCAAGAGCCTCCTCCTGTATGCTTTGGGTCCAGCTGTTCCTCTTCTGGCCCTTCCTGCCCCCCTTCCTGCAAATGAATGGGGCCTTGTAAAAGCAGGGAAGACATGGAGACTTCTTCCAAGCTCATTCCATCATGCTCATGATAGTAATCTTTGTGCTAGAGAGCCTTTCATCTGTTCCATCACATTTTTCCAAAAGCATTTGGTAGGCTAGCATTAGCAGGTCCACCAAAGTACTCACTGTAGACCTAGTGGTGAACAGTTGGACCACTGAAAAGTAGATAACTAATATCCAGGACCCCCATGTAACATTTACTGCCCACTTATTACAGAGGTGTGTTGGGCTAAATCCTGCAGGATTGGTGCACTGCAGAACGGTGGGAGAAGAAATGGAGTAAGAGGCCAGGAAAACCTGAATCAAAACAGTTCTAGGGCATGAGGCAAGACAGTTATTTGTCAGTATGCTCTTGGAAGAAAATGTAATTGTTGGAGAGCTGGCCATGAAGGAATGTATGGTTTTGTGATTCCATCCATCTCTGATTAAAGAGCCTTGACCGTCTGTTGCTGTGAATTCTGTGTCTCCTGTACTTTGAATTTCTGTTTGTAGCTGATGCTTACCCTAAGGTATTTGGTGGAACTGCATAAAAGTTATTATTGTCCTTGGGGGAAGAATGTTCCATCTGGCTTATTTTTTTCCAAGAGTATTTTTGCAAGCTGAGGCCTTTGCCAGTGTGAACTGTGCAGTGACTTGCTATGCCGTAACAATTGGCTGCCTCAAACATAGCTATGAATATAAAAGTCACTGAAGAACCTAGAGTTAAATTTTTTATTTCATCTGTCAGTTCAGACAAAAGAATTATGGGCTCCGTCTTGCCCAGCTGGGAAGAAACTTAGTGCCGAATGCAGACAGTTTTTGCACTAGTTTATTGCTAATGTGTGTTTTATCTTGGAGATTTGATTTGTCCCCACCTGCTCAGAAAACTAATTTTAGTCTTAGTCCTGCAGTCTTTTTCTCCTCTGAGAAACTGGGCCTTTACTGTATCAAACTGCTTCTTATCAGTAGGAAGCAGTGGGAAGGTGCAGGTGGCCTGGGTAGCACTGGGATGCTTGATCCATCTGTCCATCCATCCCCCCAGGACCACCCTGTGCCCTCTCCCTGACTCTTGGGTGTGGAAGAGGTTTGGCTTTTGTGGTGTGGTCATAAAAACATATTGGAGTATTGTCCTGGTCTAGATGATGGTGGTCAGGCATGGGCTGCCCAACAGGGACCTTTAGACAGTACCCACCACACATTTGCATGCCTCCTTATCCCATTTGATGCTCCTTGTAGCCCTTGCTCCTCCCTTTCTCCACACCAGGCTCCTTCCAGAGAAACAGCCTGCCTGCCCCATAGATGGTTTTCCCGTGAGTCCCAGCTTTGTGACATCTGTGCTTAAACCTGCTGTTAATGATGTTATTCTCTAGGCATTTTTAACCCTAACTGGTATTACTGAGATGGTTGCCCAGTGCTGCTGGCCCTGCAGCGGGTAAGCCGGCTTAAGATGGGAGGGGTTGGGTGGGGTTGGGTGCTGTAGCTCTAACAGCACTGCTTAATACTGAAATGCCTGGACTCGAAGACAGAGAGGTGAGCTCTTCAAAAGCACTCTTGAGTTGGCCCATATCTGTTCAGTTTGATCTTCATGTTGATGGAGTTAAATGAACACTTTGAAAACCCTACCTGACAGCCCACCTGAAGTGATTTCATGTTCCTGCTGTTTTTTCACTAAAAGGTAGATAAGCTATGTTTATTTTGACTATACAGGCAGAAGCACTTGTGTGGGATAATGATGTACCAGCTCACACCCAGACTGTCGCCAAGGCCAAGTATGAATTTTTATTTAGCTTGGAAGAAGATAAGCCTTCAGAAATGGGTAAGTGATATTGATTACTATTGTGTGCCAAAAAAATACCTCTTAAGCCACTCAGGAGAGTGTTGGAAAAGCTCCTCTCTAATGACCCCACAAGAGCTTGCTCACCTTGCTACGCTGCCCTTTGCTGGACTACAACACAAGTACCAGACCAAATGAGCCTGGTGGTTTGGCCCCAGAAAATGACAGCAGTTCAGAGTCTCATGCCTCCGTCTTTCTCTTTGGCTCACCTGGACCACCTCAATGTGACAGGGGGTGCTCGTGTGCCAAAGACTTGTTGGTGGACCGAGTCCCAGCACTTCTCTGCAGCAGAGTCTTTTCAGCAACATGTTCTGCAATTGTACATGCCGAAACATGGCCATCTCTCCCTGGAGGTCCTTCCAGGAATGC
>NW_010192258.1:11970-13927 GCF_000695765.1 Mesitornis unicolor
GTGGTCTGCATACTGCTCTTCCTATAGCCAGGGGTAGATAAGATTTTAGTTTTGATATGTGAGGTGGTACCTGAACTGCTCTGTCCTGTGTAGTTAATGATTGAAGAAATCCAGGTGCAATATCTAATGTTATGCCTAAGGATCTGTCTTGTTTCTGTTCTTTTCTTGTAAATACAGGGTGTTTTCTACCTTTTTGGAGCCCAAGTTTAGAAGAAAAGAAATGTAGCTGCTATATATCTTGCCTTGTAATTATCAACAATCCCTGCTCTTTTTGCAAAAGTATTTCCTTAGGCTGTTCTGTTTGCACTTTGATCCTTTCTAATTGCAAACTTTCTGGAATGTCACTTTTAATTAAAGAAAACTCCCACTTACCAGAGAAGGGCAGCACTTTGTACAGAAACAAGCTGTGTATGGTCCTCCACTTAAGTAAGGAAAGTTAAAAAAAAAAAAAAAAAGGAAAAAAAAAAGCAGAACTGAAGTCTGGAAAGTGAGTAAACAATTTCTCCCTGGCTTTTCTAAAGCTTATTCTTCCACTTGGGAAATACTACTTGCAGGTTGGAGAGGAAAAAAACCCAAACCAACCAAAATACCCTCATTTAGGAATTTTAGAAACTCTTACGAAGTGCCACAAAATGCATATCAGATTATTACATGAATCACGGTGACCTCATTTCTTGTTTGGAGAGGCACAGTGCAAAAGCACTGTCAGCAGGCATTAGTACATTTCCAGAGATTGGCATTAAATAAAGTATGCTGTGTCTAATAAATCCAAGTGAATCTATTGTTATTACCAACCAAAACAATTATCAAATGTGATGGGTATTCTGAGCTGACTGAGTACTGAGCCCTAAAATAAAGGGCAGCAAAGAATAAGACAGATATATTGGCTAAGGTGTATACTTTTCTGTATTTTTCCTGTGATACTTCTTGCCTTGTTTCTGAATCTCCTTCTCGTCTTTTATTAAACAGAAATTACCATCAGGGGCTAACAGTTGGTGAAATGGGAGTGACTTCAGGGGAGACTTTCCAAATATTTAACAGTGGTTAACATAAAACATTTGTGAATTGCACATGAAAACTGGGTGACGTTGTGCCTACCCAGACTGGCTTTATGCTGTCATAGACATATGCATCCCTTCCTCCTGCAATGGATAAATGGGAGTGGTGCTGCCCCTTCTACCTTTTTTCTTCAAGTGAGCAGGTTTTAACTGCTTATTAGCTGGAGATGAATGAGGATGGGGTAACTGAGGGCACAGTAGTACAAACACAGGGCTCTGTGCACCAAATCCTGGCTTACTTTGATTTGACATATGTCAAATATGTCACAACCTAAGTTCTGGGGGGAAGCAGCTATGCCTGAAAGTCTCTCTGTCCTTCTCTGTTAGATATGGAGGGAAAAATCACCACCAAAAATCCAAACAAACTTGCTACTTTCTAAAGTTGCCTTTGAAAGAAAGACATGCTTTTCACTGGTCCAAGTATGAAAGATTTCAAGCAAATGAGTGATGGAGGCAGGGCCAGGAGAAGTACTGGTGTTTAAAGTTGATCAACAGAACAGCTTGCCACTATGGGCAGTAAAGCTGAACTTTGATTTATCTAACCCAAAGCAGTTCACTCATGCCTTGGCTCTCAGAAACTGAGAATGTAACATGTAAGCTGCTGAACAGCTTAATTCTTCCTCCCAGTTTATCCTTTCCCTTTTGGCCACAGCCGTGTTACGGAAGCCCTGCTAGATGCTGTTGACAGTATAGATTTCTTAATTGGGTACTAAAATACTTGCATCAGATAAGCCAGTTCACAAAAAAGAAAGAATAATTGGAGGTGACTGTAGCAAACACTTGTTTGCCTAGATGGGAGATGGCAGACTTTGTTAATAAGCTGCTGTACTGATTTTTACCTTCCAGGTTGAAGCTTGTGGTCATTTTCACAGGTGAGAGGAGGCGGGGGGAGCTGGGAG
>NW_010192259.1:0-1924 GCF_000695765.1 Mesitornis unicolor
CAGCCCCCCACTTTGGGGGCCACGTGTCACGGGTGCTTTGGGGGTGCCAGTGCTGCCAAGGGTGACATCAGGAGGTTACAAAGGCTGGGCTGGGCTGTTTGTCCTGCAGCCGACCCCAGAGCCATCTGGCAGGCGGGGAGGGATGAAGTAAGCCTGGATGATGCACAGGGCAGGGGCTGATTTGAAACCCATGGCCGCTGTTTTGGGAACCCCTCCTCAGCACCCACAGTGCAGGGCAGCACTGTGGGGGTGAAGCCGCCCCAGCATCACCACCCAGTCGGGAAAACTCCCCCCTCCGTCGCCCTGACTCATCCCAGCGCTTGCCAACAACAACGGGAGGACGCAGCTGACCTTCCCGGTCCTCCGCAGGGGATACGCTGCGCTGCCCGCACCCCTGCCCACCGTGGGCAGCGCCTGCAAAAGTGCTCAAGGCTGAGCAGAGGTTTTCAGTGTTGTTATTTTAATTCTTTTTTCTTTTTTTTTTTTTTTTTTTTTTTTTACAAAAAGACACCCTTCTGGTCTGCCTTACAAAAGAGATGTACACAAACCTGTACTAGAAAAAAAAAAGGTTTCCCAGAAGAAATGGGAAATAACCATGTATAAATATCCTCTCAGAGTTCTTAAAGCTTCAATTCCCGGTTCGCCTGCTCGGCGCTTCCTTCGGCCCGGGGGTCCCGAGGGTCCCAGCACCTCGGCCGGGCATTAGTGCTCACATCAGCTTCCAGGGAGTTGCGAGTCACGGGCCATGCTCTGCTAAAGGACCCCTGTTACCAGCACGTGGACATCCCTTAGCCGAGTCACTGGCAGCTTTCTTTTTAGCAGTAGCTAAAAAAAGCCCTCCTGAACCCCAGATTAAAAACCCAAGCTCTCTCTTTCGCTACCCACATTCTACGTAGAGTCACAGAAATGAAGGCAGTGAACAGTAAAATGAGCGTCTCCTCTCGAAGCATGGCAGCCTCTGGGAAATTGCACGTTATGGGTTTGAGGTTTTTCTGCCTTAATTTAGTGAACTCCTCACCATGGAGGGAGTGGCACCAGCCAGGTGCCACTGCTGGAGCTTAACCCTTGTCCATACAGTGCTCCCCTCACCCAGCAACCCTGTCTCAGAAATAGGAGGGTTTGAGCCCCGGGGTGTTGTTGTTGCTGGGGTAGTGCGACTGCATCAGTGGAACCTCGCACTCAGAGCCACCAGAAAGCATCGCCGCCTCCGGCACCTTGTGGCCATGGCTGCTCAAATCTCCATTTTCCAGGCAGGCTTTCACCCCTTCCAGCTCCAATGGGCCAGTGTCCACCCCAGCACCAGCATGCGCCTTCGCCCGGCGGTGCCGGCGGTAGTACGTGCCGGCTGTCACCAGCACCACCAGTAGTAGCACGGCGGCCAGCGCGGGGACGATCATCAGGGTGAGGTTGCCGTCCTTGCCCTGGGTGACAGGTGAGCGCTGCTGGTGGCTCGCGGGCAAGGTCTGTGCCTCGGCGCAGTGCTCCTCCTTGGAGACCTTCTCCCCCAGGGGCCCGATGCAGATGCGGTAGGTGCAGTTGGGCTTCAGAAAAAAAAAGCTCCAGCGCCCGCCCTGTGTCCTCGGCGAGTGAAGCTGGCAAACGCAGCATCACCGGTCGCTTGTCCGGCCCAGAGAGATTTCGGTAGCTCAAGCGGATGCCCTTCAGCTGCGCCTTGGACTGGATGTAGTTCTGCAAGTCCACTTTGAGGGAGGTGCTGCTGACCTGCGTGATGCTGATCTGCCGGCTGGGCGGCGGGGCCTGCGTGGCCGGGGACAGCGTCGTCCCCCTTGCCTCCACCTGGCAGTATGCCCCGGCAAAGCCCAGCGGACACAGGCACTCCAGGTGATTTTGGGCACCCAGGTGGCAGGTGCCACCGTTCAGACATGTGCGAGGCGGACAGATGGGTGGTGGGGGGCTTGTGGGG
>NW_010192260.1:0-599 GCF_000695765.1 Mesitornis unicolor
TAAGACTGACTCCACAGATGCCTACATCCAAGAAGCAGCAAGTGGATAATTAACTACAGAATTAGAGCTGCTTTACAAAACAACTCTGTGTGTGTGAAGTAGTTACCAGTCAAGTTATCTTGTATCTGAATGCCTGAAAGGTGTAAGAATCACGTGTAAAACCACATCTGGGGTGCCCCAGTTTGAACGGGACACCTCCTGTGCAAGAATAAAGTATTATCCTTGTAACTCTACACTTTGCATCCCAGCTTCTCTCCTCAGATGGCACAGGTCAGCTGTGAAGATTTCATAACATAAACCAAGACAAAATCACCGCATTCCGTGTTCCCTCTGCCCCACGCCACCCGAGGAGGGGCACTGGCACAAACACCAGGCAGTATTGCACATTCCTTCCTGGTACTCTAGAAGGGACGCACTGGCTTTGTCACCTTGTCCTACACAACTGATGACTCACAACACCATCAACCACCTTGCAAAGCAGTAACAAGCTTTAAAGGAATTTTTCACCGAACAGCCCCACCAGACATTAAAACCCAAACCCGTCTGGCTGCTTCCCCGCTCACTGGCTGTCACCGCTACTGAAAATCCCCCGAGAGGCT
>NW_010192261.1:0-19232 GCF_000695765.1 Mesitornis unicolor
CCCCCTGCACCTCCCCCCGCAGCATCTCCGGGCCAGCAAAGCTTAGACCTATTTCATTGCAGACCTGTCCTCCTCATCTGCGGGAAGAAAACGAGGAGAGAGGGAGCGAAGGGGAGGGGGGGGGGATAAAAAGACACCTCCGATGTGTATCTCTCTTTTCTACAAGAGTCATTTGCAAAGTCATAAATTTCAATTGCCTCCTCCCCCATTCTATTATTACCTGGGCCTCAAACAAGTTTTAAACTCATTTATTCCCAAATAGAAATGCAATTTCCTCGGCAAATGATACCTAGCTAGAACTCCATTTGTGTTCCACAAAGAAGACTTATTTTCTTCGTCTTTATATTTTCCCCTTCTTTTTTTCTTTTAACACCTTCATTTGCATCTCACCCTTTGGGACAGTCCCCCCTGCTCCCATCCTCTCCCTTAAAAGCACATAAAGGAGACAAGGCATTTCACTTTCTTTTCCAACATCTCACCTAAGGTTTCCAGTGTTCAGGAGCTGGCAAGATGAAAAAGGGGATTTAGGTGTATATTTTTGTCTGTGAATGACAAAAGAATTTGAGAGAAATAAATAGAACCAAGGCTAGCTGTGTTTCTTAGGGTTGCTGGTAGAGCATGTTAAACATTTTTTGGAGCCCCATCTCAGGTGGGAGGCAGCAGTTAAATCAGGACATCACCTAAGCACTCGTACCTAGCCTCAAAATCCAATGAGAACAATGAGAATGGCAAATGCTGTGGAAATGAGAAACTCTGGTGTGTTGTGAAAATTTAGCAAGAAAGGGAGAGGTGGACAGTAGTACAAAAGACATACAGATCCTGGGAACCAGTTTACTCACTGGAGTAGGATGGGTTTCACATTGTTTTTTATTCCAGCTGCAGTTGTTTAAGTATAGGTCAATAGAAATGCAAAAAAAGATTATTTCTTTTTAAAAAGAAGCAATGCCACAGTTACAAATGGAGAAAGGTCCAGTGTTAATCTCTGACAGATCAAGATCCTTCTATTGTTTACTTCAGGCCATGTTCTCATAGTGATGATCATGGGCCAGAGTAGAAGTCACACAAGCACTGGGAGCTGATGGTTGAACTGTTCAAGGGCATTGTCTGACCCTGGAGGTAAAAGGAGATTATGATGGTCCCCGTGATGAGGGTCCCGATGATGAGGGTCCTGCAGGGTAGTAGACCACAGCTGCTGGGGGTCTTGGGTGCCTGCAAGCCCTTTGGAAGCTTTTGTGAACTGGGCTGTTAAAGTCAGCTCCTGAAAGAAGAATTGCCTGTTGTAACTTAAGGAGAGCAAACCCAGATCTGTAAAATAGGGTGGGCTTAGAGAAAATATTATCTGTGGCACTAACGAGCTGGACATGAATGGTAGGAACCACAGAGCTGGAAATTCTGCTGTGGATACTGTAACCAGGTCTTTGCTGTGAATGTCAAGCTCCTGGGCAGGACCTCACACCGGATGGTCTCTGCCTGCCTTGCTGGAAGAAGGAAGACTGCTGTCTCCAAAGCAGCATTACCATGAGCCCTTTCTGACTTTAGGGGGTTCAAGTCCAGAGGGACTACTCAAGATCTTGTTAGAAACCATATCCCAGACTTCAGTTCTCTTTTTTTTTCCTGGTAACAGAGCGCAGCAGTCTCCCTTGGACTGCCCACATCACCTGCATGGGTTGTCTTAGGGGTTGCAGCATCCAGCTTGGGTGATGCTGCAGATCTCTGTGCACCAAGTCTTGATGTGAGAGTTGCCTAACTTCACCCTGAGGCAGCTGACTACCAGGCTTGACTGAGATGCTTGTTATATGACTTTGAAGTTGGAGTTACTCCACTGATGTCAGGACATTACCCAGGAGTTATTCCAGAGCAAACAAGGACCAGATCTGGCTTATTCAGAATATTCCCTGTGGATGAGTGACCTGCTGAGGAAGTCGGATTTTCCTGTAAGTGTCAAGGCAGTGGCCTGGCTGTGGATTCGCTTTGGCGCTGTCTCGGTTTTCTACTACCCACCAGCTCAAGCTGAGATCCCATCATGCTGACATTTTAACTGATTGTGAGAGAACTAAATCCTGGTGCCACTGTTTGTAGAAACACCAGATACATATTCTTCAGGAAATGAGTAACGAAAATCAGCCATCCTTTAACTGCCCTTCTCCAGCACTAAATTTCCCATCCCAAGATTAAGAGCCTAGGAAATATTGAAGGCTAAACGCCAAGGAGATTCCTTTCATTGGCTCATTGACGTCCTGACATTTCTGCCGAAAACAGAGTGCTCTCATAGAAGAGAACAGAAAATACCCAAGCCAACACAGCAGGAGTCTGAAAACCAATATAGTCTTATGGCTTTTGGCATGTCACAAGTGACATAGTCAGCCACTTCCCTAATACAGGATAATATTGCTCTATCTGCAAGAATGTATGAGGGAAACATTGCACTTAGCACCAAATTGGCTTCATGCTGGCTCAGCATGGAGAGAGAAATCTGCATGGGGAGATCTCAGCCTCAGGTGCCACAGAGGGGCTCAGAGGATGGGAGGGTTGCACTGTGGAGAAGACCCTTAGCTTTTAAGAGAGGAAGCAGCCCTTGCTGCTCTCATGGGTCTGAGAGCAAGTGTTACGTGGAGAGGAGAAGGCAGTAAGAGAAGATGAGGCTTACAGGTGGAGGCAACGTCTTTTATTATACAAATTGCAACTTTAACTGCCTGTGAAGGAGTTACTTTCTGCAGCAATCTCAGCTGAGCTCAGAAATGGGCTGCCCTCATTTTGCAAGCCAGTCTCATTTGACGTTCTTGTGATTTGTTTGAGTTTTCATATGAATATGAGTTATGAATATGAGTTTTCATATGTTTGAGAATTGCATATGAAGGACTAAACAGCCTCAAGCGAAGGCTGGAAGAGGGAATAAGCAGGCAGGACAAAGGGGAACTGGAATTGCTTCCCTGTGCCTGCCTGCAGAACACTGACCCAAACCAAAGTCCTTGTGGGAAGTTCTGGAGCTAATTCCCATGTGGGGCATGACCCTGGGACTCATCTCATTCCCAGCAGCCCAAAAAGGAATCACAAAAGTGAAGCAAGACCTCAGCTTGGCCTCGAGCACCAGAGACCAAACACAAGCAAGATGCCTCTTGCTTCAGGCAGCATTGAAGGATATTTGGTTCGTGCAATAGCCCATGCTTGTCTTCTCATGCAACTGGTTCAATCTTCTCTTTGGAAAGGCCAAACAGGAGAAGTTAATTAACAAAACCTACTTCAGAAAAGCATTGGCCATACTGAGCTCCTGCTTTGACTCTTTTATTCATCAGTGACTCTGTTGCACGCAGCACAATGAGCCTGGCAGATACTGTGCAAATAAATACAATAATTGCAGATACTGAACTAGACCATCACTTCCCCACTTCTGGTGCCCCTGGCCATTTTGACAGCACAACCATCACACTGCTGTGCAGAGATCACTGGTATAGCAAAAGGCAGCAGTGCTGCTCAGAGAAAGTCAGAGCGAGTTCAGGTCTCAACTGCTCTGCTCAGCATCCTCTTCAGCAGCTGGGATGCAGCATCCTGCAGGCAAAGCCACAGACATCTCCTAAATAACCCATTAGCAACATGCAGCCATGTGCTGGGCCAGCACATGGAGGATTCGGAGCTACCATCAGAGACACAAGGTCTTAGGGGCAGGGAGAGACCCCAAAATATGGATGAGAAGAGGCAGAGGAAGAAGCTCCATCACGGAGCAGTTAGCTTTGCGTTCTATAACGGAGGAGGTTGGTAGCTTTAATGTAGTTTTGCACCTATTAGCTTGTCTGCTTATTTTCAAACTCCCTTAGAAATCACAATGTTTAGTGTGACACATTTATTTACTAAGCTAGTAACCACAAAAATGAGCTGTGTGGCAGCTCCATTGAGCACAATGTTAATAATTGACAGGGCAGTCCAGATTGTGAAATAGAGGTGAACAGAATGGCTTTTGTCAGATATTAAACCTGACCACAGACTGAGGTAGTTATTTTATTAGTAAGCTCTGAAGGGGAAATGCCATGCACCCACATTTAGGCTGCTATAACACTTCTGGCTTTAGCTTCCATGAATCTTATTTTTTGCCCATAGATCTGAAAGGGTTTTACAAAGAAATCGCGCCAAGGAGCAGAAAGGAGGTTGCTTAACTCCTAGATCGAAATGCAATGTGTTGTACTGCATTTCTCAGACACTTGAGCCTTTTTGTCTTTCTTGGACCCACAGGACAGTCCAAATCACAGATAACTGCCAAGTTTTTGTATAGAGGATGAAAAGAGCCTCAGTGTCTCCCCTTTGTGTTGATTCATTCTTCTCATCTCTCCTTGGACTGCATTTGTAGGGCAAACACATCCCCACCCTCGACCCCTGCTGCTTGTTTCAGCTCTGAAGGACCACGAGGTCCGTCTGCTCCTGTCTGTGTCCCCACTTTCAGGGCATGAGACCTGACGCTTGCTTTCCATTCACACCATCAGCCCAGCGAGGCATGGCCATTTTGGGGTGGCTGATGGACTGCAGAACTTTCAACTCGGTGCCCAATTCATTTAGGCCTAAGGGACATGTCTGGGTCCCAGCTCAGCTCTCCTCCCTCCAGGTTGCTCTGCAGCTCCAGACGAAGCAGCTGTTTGCTGCAGACCTGAGGGTTTGCCATGCTGATGAAGGACAAGTCCAGTCTTCAGATAAGATGCAAACAGAAACTTGTCCAGCCTCCAAGCACAAAGAGGTCTCCAGACGCCGGGACATGAGACATGTCATTAGCATGGCAGGTGACAACGTTAAGAGATCTCAAGCTATCCCACGTGAAAATTGCAGAGTAGGTGCCCATGGCAAGCAAGTTAAAATAAGGTTGGATGGAGCCCTTGAAAATGATAATAACTGGGATTTAGCTAATCTCCACTAAATCCCTATGGGATCTGGGGGGCTGTTACGTTCTTTCCTCATTTTATTTTTCTTCCTTTAAGCTTAAACCAAAAATAAATGCTTTCTCTTCTTTTTCTCCCCCTCCTCCTGAAATCCATAATGTTATAATTAAAATGTCATAGTGAGACCACTCAATATTTATCAACAGTCGGACGCTGGCAGGTACAGTGTGGGATCCAGATCCAAAGCTCGCATAAACTGGTAGAGCTAACAGGGGTTACCTAATTTACACTAGGAAACAATTTAGCCTGAGGTTTCACATTTCCTTGTCCATCTCTGAATATACAAAGGCTGGTTCAAAGCTGTGTTTTCCAGAAGTTTCCTGTGAGTATTAATTTGAACAAGACCAATCAAAAAATCCCTGATGTTTCATGAAAGCTGCATAGCTGCAGTTTCCCTCTGCAGGAGGAAAGTACAGTTTCATTTGTAGCATCTGTCCTTTTAAATGGAGGAATAATACTTGTCTTCATCTGTTGTATTTGTCTTATTGCTGTTGTCAACCGACACTTGCAGATTGTGTCTCAGTATTTATTGCTCACCCAACCATTCCACTTAGGCAAAATGCCTCTTAATATGCTCCATAAAGAAACTTTACCCATTTGGCTCATGGTGCTGTTAATTTGCATATCATTACCATCTCATTAGATTTATGGCTCTGATCAAATACTTCCACTGCCTTGTTACTCTGTTCTGGAAATCTACAGGCTTTTGTTAATGCTCTGTGTCTCTGAAATGCCTCTTCTCTTCCAGTTCTATTTTCCTTTACTTTTATTTTGTCAGAAGGATTTGTACATAAAAAGTATATTCAAGGCAGGGAAAGTGAGCACTGTATGCTCACAGGGACAGTAAAGAGAGATAAAAAGAGTCAGGAAAGACAGACAGAAATACGTGTCCGGTGATGGTGTGTGGTCTCTTTGAGTTAAAATTTAGGAAACCCCAGCCACACTCTTAATCTTCAGGCCCTCATTTTCCTTTCAGGCTTAATTCTTCTTCCAGTGATGGACCACGCCAAAGGTAATATTTCTGACTCATGTATCCTTAAAAAAAATAATACTACAACAGGCCAGTGACTGCAATCTCAAAACAGACGTGTTCATGCCAACCAAGCCTGGCAGCCAATATTCCCACTAGTGAACAGGTGCTCTTATTTAAAATATTTGTACTCATTTAATTCTTCGTGTCTCTGGTGTTCGCGTACAAGTGATTCACACTGCACAGTCTGTCCCTGAAGAGCCTGTGATGATCATAATTCAAACAGATCTATTACCTTTTAGCTTTCCAAATGTAATTATAATCCAATTAATTAGATACTCTCAGTTGATTCTGGGTCTCTTCCTCCAATCTCAGCCTATTGCCATATGAAACTAATGGCTGTGAGTCCTTAAGACCATTCACAATTAGTGCTCATTCTTCAGTGGAGGTTAATGAAGTCAGGCATGTATTTGGTAGTTGGTGTCAGGAAGCCATCCTAGCATCTTTTTCACATGCCGTTTGAGCAGATTTTGCATCCCATTTCAACTTTCTGTGATTTGATTTCATTCTCTTTTCTGTGCGAAACACTTTTCTCGGGGGTCATAATGGGTTAAGAAGAAAGAAAGAAAAAAGAAAGCTGCTCCATTGTGCTGTATTGGTTTCTTAACAAAACAGGCTCTGCCCCCATTAACCATTCCTCAAAGACAAAAAGGTCCAAGCTCCACTGGAAGAGCAGCATCTGAAATATCTGATGAGGGCACAGCAAGGCAGTAGATGGTTTCCACTGTAGCTAGAAGGAAAGAATAAGCCCTTGTCCCACCTGAGGATGTGACCCAATTAAAGTAGCAGGGGGGTTAAAAAATGGTAAAGAGTATAGAAAAAAGGTATTGAAAACTTTATTTCCTCTCTCTATGAAAGCTTTGAGGCATCTTTACCAATTCCTGGGAAAAAACCAAACTGAAGCTCCAGGTATGGTAAGTCTACAGTCATGAGGAGGTAACCCTGATGCTGCGAAGTGGGATGGTGACAAGCATCCACCATCAAACACAGAGGGTGAATCATCCATGGTTAACCCCGCTCCAGGTTCCCCAACTCACTGGGCCCTGACCAAGCCTACCAAATACCTCAGTCAACAACTCAGGGTGCGGCAGAACAGTTTTGCAGCTCACTGAAACAGCCTTCAGCCAGAGACCAGGGCAAGCAGGGTGTCTGCACTAAACCATCTCTCCATGGGCTGTCAGGGTTTAATCCTGCAGCTGTGTAAATGCCCATCTGTAACCTTCTCCAGCCCCACCAAACTGTTTGCATTCTCTGGGCCCCTGAGCAGCATTCATGCACAAACGGGGTGTGAATGCGAATGGATGAGCCAGGTATATGCTCAGCTCTGCCTGTGATATTGGGGTCACTTTACCCCTAAAGCTGTGATCCACCTTCTCTGCTATCAGTTCTTCTCAATAGATACGGAAAATTGTGAGAACCGTGGTGCTCTAATTTTTACCTAAGTTTCTAAAAGCTCCAAAATAGAAATGATGAGTATTAAAATGCTCTGTTTTCATTGAGAAGTCTCAGTAAGATCAGTTGTTAATCACAGTACATCACACAGTGACCTCCATCCAGCCATACTCTTCTGGCCACATCAGGCTTTTAACTGAGAAGTGGTGGTTCTGGATTAAAATCATGGACATTTTCCACCCTGCAGCTACCTGTGTGAGAATAAACATATACCTGAAGATGAGAACTTTGATCATAAATCAAACCATGAGGAGCAGAGGAAGTAACTTCCAAGTAAAACATTATAAAGTTCTCTTCTCTCTTCTCTTCTCTTCTCTTCTCTTTCCTTTTCTTTTTTCTTTTCTTTTTTCTTTCCTTTCCTCTTTTCTTTTCTTTTCTTTTCTTTTCTTTTCTTTTCTTTTCTTTTCTTTTCTTTTCTTTTCTTTTCTTTTCTTTTCTTTTCTTTTCTTTTCTTTTCTTTTCTTTTCTTTTCTTTTCTTTTCTTTTCTTTTTTCCTTTTCTTTCCTTTTCTTTCCTTTTCTCATTTCTTCTTCAAAATGCTGTGGAAAAGACCTTTAAAAAGTGGGTGGAGGAGGAGGGCAGCAAGAGATAGCTCTGAGGTACATTTCAATCTGCATGGTTCAGGAAGGAAGGAATTTTCAATCTCCTCTCTATCATTTTCGATATCATTAATCCTGAACACTCCATTTTCCATGCTCGCCCGCCCAGGCTCGGAGAGTGAGCGACACATAAAGTGACACATATTCATCACTTGGCATTCGGTGCTGTGAAGGTTGTAATATAATATTAGTGTTGTGTTATCACTGTGTCTCTCTCGCCAGCCTCGGCTGCGGCGACGGTAGATGACATGAATCGATCACCTGTGACATTTTTGATTTGGTGTCACTTTTCCCATTTCTGCCATTTGTTTTGGCAGTTAAGAGGTAATTGTGTGACATTAGCATGGAAAGACTCACTTTCCCGACCCCTCTTTCCACGCAGGAAGAGGGGGATGAATCTCTTTTGTCTTGTTCTGTGGGTTCAGAGAGGCTTGCAAGAGACGTGGTATTTGCTGCAATCTTGCTACCAGGTGGCTCTGTACCCTTCCCTAAAGCCAGCAGGGGATGCAAAATCTGAGCCAGGGACATCTGTCCTGTGGGATGCTGCAGTGGGAGAAGGTGGCATTATAAGACATCAGCAAGCCGTGGGTCCCCGTTCCACCAGAGTTTTACTGAGGTGACTTTGAGTATGTCACTGAGTCCTCACCAGGGCTGAGACACCAACTTCCCAGGCAGCTGCTGCTCAGTGGAGAGGTGCTTAGAGGATCCCCATTCAGGTTAAGACCAAGGGCTTTGGTCCTCTGGGGTCACAAGAGCTCATTCCTCCACCTAGAGATCTGTCCCATACAAGTGATTAATAACATTAGTAACTGAGAAAAGTAAACTCGTTTACTCTGCACTGCAGCCCTGGAATAATTTCAGCAACTGGCCATGCCTCAGCCTATGTGGAAACCTGCTTCTCTTCTTACTTTTTTTCTGAGCAATGCTTATCTTGGTTCCCACTTGCTCCCACAATGTTTAAGTGCACAATGTGAACGTAAAGAGAGATAAAGAAGACAGCAACTCGCTCCAGAGTGGTGAATACCAGCACCTATCATAGGGATCATAAACCCCCCAAGCACCCAGATGTCCCAGATGGGCTGGGACATGTGGGGAAGCTGGCAGCACCCACACAGAAATGTGCAAGGTGCAGTCCATCCAGAATTTTGGAAGGATAAAGGATTTTTGTTCTTTTGCCCCAAAGCACAGCCTTTACCTAACATGCAACCAATTATAAAGAAATTCTTCAGTGCAGGACCTGCAGAGCTGCAAGTCTCCAACACGAACACACCTTGATCATTTCAGCATTGGCCACCTTTTCATACACACTCAGATATGGGAGGTCAACCGCTAGTTTCTGATATGCCAGAAAAGTGTCAAACAAAGTTAAAAAATTAAAAGCAAAAATCATCAGAGTCCTGGGACTGGACGCCTGAAAGCTGAAATATGCTGTGGTTGTACCTCCAGATGTTGGTCAACAAGATAACAGCTGGAGCCACTACAATGTGATGGACCATGCGATGGCGTGACAATGGGAGGCTTTGTTTTGCATCTGGAGCTTCCACACAGCTCTTTTCATTGCACCATGGGGAAGAACCATACCCTGGTGCTGAATCAAATGACCTGGACGTACAGCAGTGCCCTTACACTGGGAATTTTCAGCAGTTAATGTTTTGCACCGAATCTTTAAATCTTGTTTCAGCCAAAACCCCATGGACAAATGCCACAACGGCAGCCAGGAAAAGCGCAGGGATCTCCGCATCTTAATGCATTTTGTCACAGCAGATAAGGTAGATATTAGTACCCACACGCTCACTTCACACCAGGGACTTTTAGTTAATTTATGAAATGCTCTCCCCTGTAGGGAGAAATTTTTGTAATTGCCCACCGGCAGCTTTCTTTTAACTTCTGCTAATGCAGCTTGTGCTGGCCAATGTCAGAGACAAAAACCTGCTCAGAACCAGCAGATCTGCTCCCAGGTGATGACTTTGCACTGGGATGCTCCCTGTGCCGGTGATCCCTGCCTGCTCTCAGGAGGCAAGCCAGGACAGGATAGCAGCAATTTCACGAGCGGTTGCTCTTCAGTTGCCTTGGCAGAATCTGGGCTGGGACCAGAGCTGCAGTGGGGGATGTGCTCCCCTGATGGCCATGGGTGCGCAGGGTGCCCTGTGCCAAGGGTGAAGGCTGGAGGACATCAACTGCTGGGGAAGCCCCCTTCAGCTGGTCCCCCAATGGGCTCTCATGATAACCCCCACTCTCTGCTGCTGCCTCCTGCCAGCTGGACCCATTAACCCAGCCAGGAGACAAATTGTTCCCTGCGTCAATTTTCCATTTAAAATGCAAACTAGATTTGAGAGAGTAAACTGAATAAAGATTTGGATCGGATAATCCAGTAAAAGCTAATTACTAAAACAAAATGAGACACTGAGACGCAATCTCCCTCCTCCCCTCTCTAACGGGGTTCATTTGATGAGTTCTCTGCCTCGAGTATTAGCACTTTCTATCAAGAAACACAAGCTATTAACTCCTTTTAACAATTTATGATGTTCAATAAACTGATTAGGAGCCCATGGTACATAATTTAAAACCATTTGGATGTCCTATGGCCATTAAAGAGAAAGTAATGAGTCTGAACAACCCTGCTAATTATAGGTCTTGATGACTCCTGATTAGAAATCCTAATTAGGTGTCCTAACTAAATCTTTTCTTGTTTTTGAATTTATTGTCTTCATCTCCTCACCTTGTTTATGTGACGATTTTAGGAAAGTTCAAAACAGACCTTCCCTAAACTAAAAATTAATAAGCCAAATGGAATAAGGTTCACAGCACCACCAAGTAAAAAATACCATAACTCAAGCTACCAAATACTCTGAGTTTGATTTTATTCTGTAGTCTGAATTTAGTTACAAAGTTTGGTGAGCTGACTTTCTTTCATTTCTCTTTTATTCTTCACTTTATTGCATATTATTAAAAAATAACAAGGTGACATTTCAAAAGTTTTCACTCTCACCTCTTTTTTTTTCATCAAATCCGAAGCTTCCCTAGAATGCTGAAATGAAAAATAAATTAGGAAATTTAAAAAGTCTAATCCCCGGTATTGGTTCAAGCTACAAACATTTTCTGATTTCTTCTTTTCTGTTCCTCAACATTTTATATTTTACTTTTTTTTTTTTTACAATTCTCCCTTATTTCTTATTAATGTTTTAAATAAGTTCCATTATAATTACATTATTTGGAAACTTTAAATCAAAGGTGTGTTTCTGATGCAAAATTAAGGAATCACAGCAATCTGAATCTGGCAGCTCAGTTTTCATGTCCAGCTGCTCTGAGCCCAATTCTGTGCAAGGGGGTGATCTTAGGGAGGAAGGCTCAAGTGAAAAGAAGAGCTTGGGTGAACAGAGATATGATGTCGAAGGATGACCTAAGAGCTGTTCAAAAATGGTTTTGTTCTTCCACAAAGTCCTGTTCCAACCTGTTTTTCCTGGATCCTCATGGTATGTATCTGGGCAAACAGAAAGGCTGTGCCACCATGAAAGGAAAAGCAGAGAACTCAACCTCTTTTGGAAACGTTCATTAATGTTTAATCCTCCTCCATCCTAAAAGCCTGTCCCTCATTTCTGCTCTAAATTAATGTGCTTCACCTTCTAGCTTTTGTCTGCTAGATTGAAAAGTTGCCTGCTACCAGAACTCTGCTTCTTGGGAAGGTATTTATAGATGAAAATCAAGTCACCATTTAACCTTCTCTTTGTTAACTCAAATAGATGAGCTTAATCTAGCCCCCAGCTGGGAGCACATTTATGCCATAGCTGAATGATGGGTATGGGCGATGTTATCCTTCTTGACATTCCAGAACTGCTCTGTCCAGAGGCTTTCCCTAAAATCCCAAACTATGGAGCTCCAAAGTTAAAGCAACAGGAATACCAGTGGTTTTCTAACAACCAGAAAATATTGACGGTACATTAACACTGACAGCAAACCTGGGAGCTGGATCCCAGTCTCATCTCCATGCATGATCCTCATTTGCCCTGTGCAAACACAGCTTGGGACCAAAGATGGGTTTCGTCCATCTTGCTGGGGTGAAGAAGCCCAAATTTAGCACAGCTGAGGTGCTCTTGCTCAGGTGATCTGAGGAACTAAGCCAAGACAGGGCTTGGCATTTAACAGCCCAATGCCCAAGGAGACATCCCATACTCAGCTCCTGAAACAATACTGAAGCTTTATATGGACTGATAAATAATGGGCAATAGGATGAGATGGTAACTTAGCTAGACTGCTCATTTTCTTTCATTTCTGGCAAGCAGATTGTTGACTGTAGGCACAGATAGATACAAATGTTCATGGAAAGACCTTACAGAACCCTTCTCAGTATAAATATGACAGCCTTATGGAAAAGCAAAGATCCGTCCTTTGTGAAAACTGTTGGCTGATCAACAGTTTTTGCAGTTACTGAGAATTTTGTGCCTACACTTGCATTTTTTAAGCAACTGATAGTTGACAAAGAAGCAAAGGTTTTTCCTGTAAGAAGAAAAATCAGAAAAAGTGGGGGCAGTATCTGGGGTTTGAAAACAAACAAGCAAAAAAGAAAAAAGAAAAAGAACAGAGGGGGAAATCCAGAAGAGTAATTTGAAGGTGGGGGGGAGCGTGGGGAGGTGGAGATAGGTGTGATAAAAAGTTATTTTACATTTACAGCCATTTCAGATGAAATGTACTCAACTCCTGACAAATATTTGTTTGTGAGGAGGGGAAAGCACGGGCTGGAAAGGAGATAATCCCTGACATCCTTCTATTGAATTGAACTGGACCCTCTGGCACAGGCCTTGTTCAGGGACGGTGTTATTTCCCCAGCTGGTGAGTGCTGAGGTCCCAGTGCCTCTTTTGCCTGCTCTTTGGAGGAATAGCCTAGTTTATCTTGTCTTTGCACCCTCTTCATCAGTAGCCCAAGTAACGATGCCAGGAAGGGTTTCTTGCACTGTTAGAATGCTCAAAACACACTCTTGTTCACCAAGCATTATGGCTGTCTCCAGTAGTGGCAAATACTGTTTGAAAAAAACTGTATTTGGAGGTCAGGTTTGGCTTAACTACAATAGAAATATCACGTACACACATCAAAAAGTGAAAGTTATAAAAATGCCCATCCAAACAATTCCGCTCCCACTGAACCTACTGATGGCTTGCAGCTGCCCCAAGAAAGATCTCCTAGGACAGCCCATCTGACACCGCCTGCTCACCAGGCATGCTGTGAACCACCCCCTCTCCTTTCCAAATTGTGATGGTCCTCCTCATGGATCTACATCTCATGCCAAGGGGCAGTGGCTTGGACCTAGTGCTGGCCAGCAGAATGACCACCCCAAATGCAGCCCAGGAGAAAGCTGGTCAGAGACAAAGACTTGTTGTTTGTGTTGGTCTGGCATGCTAGCCAACGGCATCTCCATCCTTGAATTATAAATATTATCAAAATATGATCAGGAAGGCAAAATCTTCTTTTGGGATATGATGTTCCATCCTGTACAAAGCCATCACGTGAGTTTTAATCTGAAGCTTTGCCCTTTAGCTGTGTTTGCCATGAATTTCACTTTCAATAATACTTACTTAGAACGCGAAAGCATAGGTGTTATCGGCATGATCTCTTTTTTAGGTGATCCACAAGGGAATGCCTGACCTTTGCTCTTTTCAATACCCAGCAAAAAGAGGCTGCCTTTCTTCCAGTGAGCTGAGCTGTTCATTTGTTATCTCAATCTGGGACTTAGCAGGATTCAAAGCTGATTAAGTTAGAAAGCATATGGGCGATGAAAGACATTTTATGTAATGGGTTTACACGTCACATTTGGTAAACAAGTAACCGCACTATTCTCTCTGAAGAGTTAATATTTTACATGCTTATTATTAATTTTGACACTGTGAGATATTTTAGCCCCAAAGGTGTTCATGCTGTGGGACTCTGGCCAATGGGTCTCTCCAAGCAAATTAGCATCAATGACAATTCCCTTTCTCTAGTAGAAAGAAATGAAAGGACTTCATTGGGAACAATGGCCAGTTGTGAAGGACTGAAGTGACATTTTCCTCTCTTCCCCTTTCCTCAATTTATCAAGCAGTTTGGCAAAACTGATATGTTTTCTTGCTGCTCAGGTCCCTCCAAACCTGTACTTACTTAGAGAACAAAACACAACAAACTAAACCTAAATCAACAAAACCCCAAAAATCTCTCTTGGTTTACATTCTGGGCTTGGTGCTTGCAATAGAAATAATTCCATATTGATGGCATATTGATAAATTTAGTTCTCCAAATCATCCACATGATGAAGTCCCTTAGAGTCAAGAAGGCTGAGGCGTATTACTAAACCTATCCTCTTCCTTTGTGCCTAGACTTGTCCTTTAAGAGGTGTGGGTATAATTCTTGTTCTCCGTAAAACACTGGGGTCAAGGTGACGAGTGCAGAATCACTGAGATGTGGGGGGAACAATTGGTCTTTCAGACACATGATTTATGATATATCTGACTAATGTGGTCATGGGAGCCTGAGAGGGAGCCAAGGAAGCTGACTACTCTCAGTAGCATTCATCTCGCTTGTTTGTAGTTCTTTAAAATGCAGGCATTTCATTTAAGCTGGTAGTCAAAGTTCCTTCTCAGTTCAGTGGGGATGTAAGAACCTGCAGATGATGATTCATCCCTCCTCCTTCAGACATCATCACCACCAGATACCCTATCCCTTGGTCACAGGAGATGCTTAGACACCTCATTTCTAAAGAGTTAGATGAGACAAAGCCAATTAACCTACATTGATCAGCTGCCCCAAACACACTCAGCTTTCAAACACATCTTCAAGGCCAGTCGCCATTTATCTCATCCCATCCTGGCCAAATGAAAGAGCTGTCCCAGCCTTCCTACCAGTCACTGCGATGGTGCGAGCATGGAGGATCTGTGTCTGCTAGTATCAAAATCAACAGCTAACACCCTTTACCTCTAATTTAGGGGCAAATTGCCCTTGCTATAGCTACTACAAAATGAAAATAATGACCTTTACTTACCAGCCAGAGCTGGCCCCTCTCTGCTTGGAAAACAGCCATTAGTTTTAATTAGACTCCTGGGGCACTACCCTGACATCCTGGCCCCAAACCCTACCACTGCCACAGGTACAACACAAAGCAAGATCTAAGCAGATCCTACCCTCTACATGCAGCTCGACAGCTCTCCCTGTTATATTCTTCATCTCCAACAAGTTCTGATTTTTTTGACGTACCTAAGATGAATATTCAAGGTTTTAGCCCAATTTACATATCTGTAATCCGGCAGTGAGAATAAAAGGTTGTCAGGCAAAATAAATGTGTGTCTCAAGGTCAGACCTGGTTGAAACCGATAATGGTGCTTAACAGCCTATGCCATGCCTCTGCAATGATCCGCATTGCTCTAATTGACAAATTAGCTGTCCATATGGGCTCAGAGGCAATCATACATCCATAAATCCCAATAAATACAAACATAATCTGATCTAAGTTGGATCAGCCAAATAAGTTAAAGCTAGATTTAACACCTTAAAGAATTGCATTGAAGGAAAGTCACTGTTAGACAAGACTCAGGAGAGCTGGAACCATATGGCCAAAACAGAGCCCACCAGGGCTTGTCCTTACTCTGGCTCCACTCGTTTTCCGAATGAGCTCTGTGTGACTGAAGCCCTAAGCCACAGTGACCATGCCATGGGGCTGGCGTGATGTAGGTACTGCTCCCAGCATTTTATCATGGGAGGTTGCTACTGGGGAGGAAAAGAGCTGGCTTTGGATTGGCTGCTGCTCCACTAATGGGCAGGAAGTGTCCAGGAGTGGGAGGAGCCTAATCTTCCTCCGGGCAGTGCTGTTGGTAGGGTATTAACCGCGGGGAGAAGCAAAGCTAGATGAACCTCAAGATTATCCACCTCCACATCAGGAAAAATGAGCCATCGTTCCCTCCTGCCCTCAAGTGCGTGTGTCTGTGCTGCCCACTGCAATGGGCTTTGAGGAACGCCCATGAAAACCCTGGTGTTGCTGTAATCACACCTTTCCATGATTTCCTGAGAAAGAGATCAATGCAATCAGCCAGTCTGTCTGTGTGTGCTCATCTGTCTTTCCCTCTTTCTCTCCCCAATATCTCTTCTGAATCCATTGGCAATGCCAACCACATTGAACAGAGGTCTTCAAGAGGTGCTTTTCATAGACAGCTAGGAAGTTTCTGCAAGTTTCTGGAAAATGTATAGCCTGGTGGTTCTTGCTGGAGAGAGAGGTTGACACCTTGTTAAACATTCCAGACCCCACAAAGATGAGTGGCACTGCAGCGATCTCACCTCCTAAACAAGCCTCACAGTTCATGGTGTAACAAGAGTTCCCAGGACTATTAGGTCCAAATAGATTCCTAAAGCCCCATCCACGTCTGTACTCTGGAAGAAGTAAGGCTGCTTTGGTAGCACCAAAATGTTTGGTGCCCCTGAAAGCTTAGGATCTTGCTGAAGGCATCCAGAAGAACAGCAAACCTTTCATGGTAACAACACCTCTGCATACTTACCCCGGCTGTTCTTTGAGAACCAGTTTGGCTTTATCCAAGGACACCATCAAAAGGCCCCAGGCCTTTGTCGCTATGGCTCTCCCACTCAGGATGGAGTCCTAGTGCTGTTTAGGGCCCTGAAGTGCTGAGGTCTTGTTCATAGCCCAGAGGCTTGGAAGGTCTGGTTTCAGCATCAAGATGGAAGGATGGACCTTGGACTATCCCAGGAACAGAGAAGGGTGTAGGAGGTTGAGATTGAGTGGGCCTTATCTTAGACACTTCTCAGTGGGGAGAAGGATGGATGTTAATGAGTTATAATGAGTTGTGAGTTATAGTGAGTTATAATTTATAATGAGTCCCCCCACTAGGGTAGGAAATACAGCTGTCCAGTGTACAATACACAGGTTGAAATCTTGGATCTTCCCCAGGCCAAATTCAGCTCAAGTCAGCTCAGCAAAAGGAGCATAGCCCCTACTGGCTGCTCCACCTGCTCCTGTGGGCATTTCCTCTCAGTCTGTGTCCTCTCTCGTGGGACAAGAGAAACTTTGACATTGACTGCTTTGAAGACATGCTAGATATCAGAACTCCAGCAGGTGGGATGGGAGGTGGGAACATAGAAACATTGATCAAAATAAAAAATAGTGAACAGCAGGAGACAGAAGGTTCATGTCTACAAGTCCTTCCTTCAATAAGTCCTGTTTAAATAGCCTTAGGGGGCTGAACTTCTTGGTGTCAGCCTCCTGACTTCAATTGACTTTGGATTGAATTCTGAATTAAGCAGTAAATCACAATGCTCATCCTCGGCACTGGATGGGAGATACAAAAGTTAGACAGTGATGTATGAGAGATTTGAACCAGGGCCAGTGTGCTCACCTTGAAATATAACCTTCATCCTTCTGGATTCTTAACATGTAAAAAGAAACTGAACTCTCCAGCTTTTCTGCCAGAACTGTTCTTCAGAGGACTTAGCAGCAAAAAGACGTTGTCAGAAAGATTTGTAGACTGGTGAAGTAAGTTTTGATGGTTCTTTCTGACTCTGTTGTGGCTGCCCAAGAAAGACTGCCAACTGTTCAATGGGTTGAGTGGCAATTTAGTCCTGCACTCTGTTACCCTACCTCTCACATGCATACAAACACCACCACATGTTACTCACGCACCAAATGCATCCAGGCTTACGCTATTTCAGGTGTGAATTTAAATGACTGCATCTTATTCTACACCATTTCTTATTAAAATGTCTGGATTGCAAGCTCATTATTTCAGCATTTCAAAGATATGGAAGCAAAATTATGTAAGATTCAGGGATATTCTTGGTAGTCCTTGTGGTTTCACACTTCCGGTAAGGGATCTGAAATTGTACTTGTATCTCTACAAAGTGGCAAGAAGATCAGAGACAGCAAACAAGGGACGTTTGTTCACTGTCTCTTCCAGTACAAGATGTAGACATAACCTAATGACACTAACAAATGGTGATCCAAAACAAACACAAACAGACCTTGTAAATGCATCACGAAACATCTTGATAAGTAATATTTTGAATGTTAAGAGTTTATGTTACTTCAAAAGGCGACTGAACACATTAATGGAAGAAAAGAACACCAAGATATATTCATTTCCAAGATCCCACCACTAGTTCCCTAGGACTGAAAAGCAAAGTGCCAGAAGCTAGGGGGTATTCTGGGAAAGTGCCCCCTATTCTTCCCTATACCCTCTCTTTTAGGAACTTTCAGAAAGAGGATCAATGTTGCTTCCAGCAGAAGTCTGGCCTGGCTCTGTATGACCATTCTTGTGGGCTTAGGTCCTTCTGTTCCCGGGGAAATACTACAATGTGGTTGTTCTCCTGTTGAAGTCAATTTGTTGACAAAAAGCTTCATCATACATTTCCAAGGTGTCTGCATGGATGGCCTTCTCCTGGATACAGTCATAACTCAACAGCTGCTATTGGGTAACCCTGTTGCTCTCTTCTGTTGCTTACTGCTTGCATCCAATAGGGTCAGTCTGGTGCAGCAGCTTTCTCTATTTTGCTATTAGATTAAGGGATTATTGATGATGATTCCCTAAGCAAACACAGACCATGGCTCTCCTAGCAACAGGCTGATAAACCTTGGTTCCATCTTTTAGTTCCTCAAATTCCATTAAAAGAGATTCTTCTAGTTTAAGGCATAATATGTTTGTTTTTCCAGTCCTAATGTGGATTATTAAACCACGGACATGCAGGAACTATGCTTGGCGTTAGCATCTTTTATATATGCTTTTCTGGGCTCACTGTTATGAATTTCCTACACTTTAGATCTCTCAGTCTGAAAGAGAAACACAAAGATAAGAAAAGAAAGAATAAATCTGTGTATGTATGTGCAGGCACATATAAAGCTCTTTTCCCTAACCTAATCTTTTTTCTCTGTTTCCATGTGTGGAAGATTCATTGTCAGATGGGGTTTGAAGGCCTAATCTATGACTCCTATTGACAAAAATGGACTTTAGCTGAGACTGGCTGAGAAGACAAAGAAAGGGAGCTCTGCAATTGATGGGATGGAAGATAAGAACAGAACAAAGTATCCAAGAGACATATAGCAAAAGCACAAAGAGACACACAGAGACAAGACAAAGCTACAGGGTTTAAGTGAGGCTTCAAGCTTGCCTATCATACACATCGCTTATGAAATAACCTCTTTAAATTACCCATTAGCTAATCCTCCCAGCCACTTTCAGGCTTTCAGTGAGCATTAGGGCAGAAGCATTGTAGGG
>NW_010192261.1:19263-27665 GCF_000695765.1 Mesitornis unicolor
GTCTGGGCCTCAGCCCAGGTACAAGTCTCCCTAAAGTTGGATCAGTCTCGGGTTTACCTTAGAGCCTTTGAAGCATTATGGATATTTTTTTTGCTCTTGCAAGAAGACTTTAGCAAACAACACTGGAAATACACTCATGGCAGAAGGGCTCCAAGTCCTTTAATACCATGAGGGTACCAAATCAGCAAGCAAACACAAGTTAAAAACCAGAGCCAGGAATACCAGCCCTCCATTGGTCTGGTTGCTTTGAAGACCTGCCAACTACAGCAAAAGAAGGTGGCAGATACCATGGTGGCAGAGCTATGGATGGGAAGATGTCCTCCAACAACAACTGGAGGCTTCTCTCCACAAAGGATGGGTGTGCTACAAAAGCAGATTTCATTTGGCAGCTGTGAAATGTATTCATACAGTTCTTCAGTCGGTCCCACCCCTGGCTCATGTGAACTACAGATCCAGGTCCCTGTGTGCAGGCAAGGGTGGACAAAAGCCGGCTCCACGTTGAGTCCAGCTGTGGGTGCAGCAGATACTGAAGGATCTCCTGGCATGAGGAGAGGGAATAAAACTCTTCCACATCTTCTGCAGAAGGACCTTTATCAAGGTCAGACCTCAGCACACCTTGGGGAGCATGGCCGCCAGCCTGGGGGTGCTCACTATAAACGCACCTGGTAGGACAAAGATGTCATTGTAGGACATCTATATTTCCATGTTATGGCTTCTGTATTTCTATTTTGACCACTGAGCAGGGGAGAAGGGCTAGGAGAGGTAAAAATAAAGCCCATAGGGACTGTAAGTAATAAAAAGCTGCAGCAGATTTGTCACACTATTTCATTACTTATTAAATTGAATGGTCTCAGTAGGGAGTGACAAAAAAGAAACCACAGATTCAAATACCTCTGAACTCTGGAAATACTTGAAGATAACTCTAACTCTTCATCTATCATTATTATATTTACTAAGGAAGAGACATATATTTTAATTCCCATCCCAAATTGTTTTTTAAATATTCTTATGTTAAACAAACAAAACTGCTCCAAAACGCTTTTGATTTTCTACAATTATCATTCGTGTTCTTCATATTAATTCTATTTAAAAAATAAAATCCACCAGAATAAATATTTTATTACAATGTTTTGGCTTCTGAATATTAAAACCTATAGGTGCTGAAGCTCCCCATGCAGTACAGCTGTACTGATTCTCAAGGTTATGTGTATTTTTTGTGATAGAAGGCAAGAGTTTAAATAAAATGAGTAAGAATTAGAAGTAGAGGAAACTCTGAAGCTTTTTTATATTAAACTCAAAGCCTTTTCCAGAGCTGAGTGTTTCAGGTCAGCTGGAATTTGCCTGAACTCATTTCTGGATTTGAAAGTGATATTAGAAACCAAAGAAAGCCTAAGTGGGGAATGACTTACCGAAGAAATACTCACTTCTGTGCAGTATTCTTAGTAATAGAAAGAACTATTTTCTTTTTTCTTTAAAAAGCCATTAGAAGTCAGATTTCTTATTACCTGTTCCTCCTCCCTGCCCCAAGATCAACCCCATAAACCTAGCTGTATTTACAGCCTGCATGATGCTGCTGCATGAGGGCCCAGAGGGCAGTTCATGGCAAAATAAGGGTGACATTTTCTAAAAACAAGACTGATGGTCCTGTGCAAGGTAGCTGATCTTGGGCAAGTGAAATGCGAAAAATAAAACCACAGAAAAACCCCACAAAACCTGAAAATCAAATGAGGTAAAGAAAGCCCTACAAAAAAACCCCATGAAAACCTATACAGGATTCTCAAAAATAGTCTCTTCCAATGATCATCACTTTGGTATTAGCAGTAACTTGCAAAAAACCTTTCCCAGCTGACTCCTGTGCATTCAGAGAGGTGTCACTTCATGAAGTGTTGGGCAAATAAATAGGCCTGATCCTGACTCCAGGTGAGCCGTTGGGAGCAGGAGTGGGATGAATGATGTGACCCATAGCCCTTCTCTTCTGAAGCAAATAAACAAAGTTGCCTTTATTTACTCAAGGCTTTAAATAAAAGCTTGATTTTCATGGCACCACTTTTGAAAAGAAAAGCTTCTGAAAGATTTTATTTTTTACAGGAAAGCACAAGGAATGTGCTTATTTAGCTGAGATAAAATGATAATTCCTAAGAAATCATTGTGGATTAGGTAGCGAAGCGCTTAGAGAGAGAGATGGTATATTTATGAATGTGTGCATAGCCCCGCTGGTTAAAGGGGTATTAATCCCTCTTAGTCTGCAAAAGGACCTTCAGACTGCTCAAGCAAGCAGGGCTTAGGCACTGCAAGCTTCCTAGAAAGTCCTAAATCTTCACATTAGCTCCCTGCGTTTCCTCATCTTAAAGTCTAAGCCGTTTTCTAAAGGATACTTCCATAAACAAGCCCCCTCAGAATCTGGAAGGATTTGGAAATCCGGATTGGTGAAATTTTTTAAATCCAAGGTCCAAGTGGATAGAAGAAGATTAGGTTGCACTTAAAAAGGCCACCTTTAAAGAGACAGCGCTGTCCTAAATCATTATTTAGGCTGAACTGACAGAGAAAAAGAAAGAGAAGGGAAAGAAATGAAGACAAAAGAGGAGAGAAAAGGAAAACGGGTTGCATCTGAGATCCAGCTGACTCAGTGTCCTACGTGATCCCAGAGCCTTGCAGGGAGAGAAAAATGTCTGTGTCTGCCAAAAACAACGCTGCATTTCATGCACAGTGTTCAGGTTACCTGAGACTGCTCCACCAGCCCTTCCCACGGGGTTCAGAAGGACTCCTTGACCTTGTTTTGGTGAAATGTTCTTGGTTGCTACTAAATAGCATCTGGGTTTCTCTGCTGATAGCGTACAGTGTGCATGGCAGGAATAATGGTTTGCATTGGCAATTTGTTATAAGATTCCTTAGGGAAAATGAGGGCATCTTAAAGGGAGTTCCTGGGTAATTTTCACTAGACTTTACCTTGTCCTTGGGAAGCTTCTGACATCCTCCCTCCTCTCCCTCTTACCACTATAAAAGTGTTTGCAGCCACAGGCTCTGCTGCAAAGAAGGAGGGACAGTGAATCTACATGGGAGCCACGTTCAGAAGAAGATAATGAACCCTGGCTCACTCTTCTCACTCTCCACCAGATTTAACTTATGGTCCTGGTTCTTCCACCAGAATAGCCAAAGTGTTGCTACAGATTAAACAGTCTCCCACAGCCTTCCTCAAGTGCCATTTCCACTGTCTCTTCCTATCAGTTTCTATCCTGGCTTTCATTTAATCTGCTCCCCACTTTTTAAAGTACATGGATAATATTTATAAATGGTATACCTTCAATGTTTTTAAGACACCCCCCCTTTTGAGATGTACTCAGCTTATTATGAGCTTTATGTGGAGTCCACATATGACATGTCAAAATGCTAACAGAAGACTTTAATGTCTGCCAAGACAATGCAACCCCTCCTTCATCAAATCAGAATAACACAACATAAAATATGACTGTTTAGTATATTTGTGACTTTTTAAATTAGGAAGATGAATGGATCTGTTGTGATGACTAGAGAAAAGGACTCAAAAGGCTTCAGTTCATTTTCTAGCCCTGCTATAGGGTCTCTGAGGGATTCCAGAATTATCCGTGCCCTGTTCAGTGCCCCAAATTCAGAGTGAGAATGGCAGTTTTCTTTCTGCACATTTTTGGTAATCACGGTACAGGCTGAGCTTCCCAGCACAGCAGTTTACCTGCACATGCAGTACCAAGCGCAGCCAGGGCTGCAACATCCACCAGCACTTCCCACTACTGATGAACCATAATAACCAACCAGCCCTCTTGATATCTAAGGATGATTTATGGTTATGCCTCCTTCCTTTCCCCAACAAGCAGCTCCTGAGAGCTCGCTTCCTGTTAGCAGATCCCCTGCCTTAAAAAGGGCTCTTTGTAGGACTTGGATTTTGTGAGTTTAAGCCCTGACACCTCCTCCCCCCAGAAAAATTTGCAGAGCCATGAAATCTTTAAAGTATTCCAACAAGTCTAGTATCACTTTACAGACTAATGCTAATGAGATCATATGCAATTGACCAGAAAAAATAAATAATTCAAAATCTACTGCAAGTGTGAAAAGTATTTAAATGCTATTGATAAACTAATCTACAGGCTCCATTAGTAATTCAGTCACACAGCACCTGTATTGATTGTAAAATTTAAGCACACGGACAAAAAACAAACCCCCAAAAATAGAGCAAGCAAAAGCTAGCTAGTCTAGCAGTGCTTTAGCAAGCAACTTCATTAACAGTTGGGAGTTTACTGTGTCATTTGCTCAGGGAGTTTTCTGGCCTTGCTGTTTTATAGACTGTAGCAATAGCCTGAATGCTGTAGCTATGGAGTAGTTTTAACAAAGCTTATATATTTATCTGTCATATGGATTAAAAATCGTTTGGTAATTGCCTCCTTTAAGGCACCTACACACCACTGAATTAGCTAATGCCACGTGTCCGCCCTCCAAAGTATGCATTTGGGATACTGGTAGTGTTGCTTCCTGATGTCCTGGTTTGTTCATCTTCTTCCTTCACTGCTAAAAGTAGAACATGTTGAATTTCCTTTTTGAGGGAAAAATACCTATACCCCAAAATACCTTTCTGGGTTATACATGTAGCTGATGCTTATGCTGTCAGCACTAGAGCTTAGCATGGGCTTGGGTGGTGCTGGTGCACGTCTGTATAGACAGACTCTGCAGGCTGCAGCCTCCTGCACCCAGCCTCGACAGACTCCGGGTCCCTCATTTGCAGCCCTTCCCAGCCATGAAGCAGAGTGATATTGTCCCTTTGCCCCCCAGCGGAGGTGAGGGCTGGCGGCCCATCAAAACAGCAGTGGAGCAGAGGTGAGGGATGAATGAAGAGCAGCCCTTTCAGTGGAGGAGAGGTCTTTTTTTTTTCCTCCTAATTGCTTAACACACCAATCTCTTTAACTCAAGGAGCATTTTGCAGCATCGGCTTCATTCCTGAAGATGTTGTTGAAGGCTGGAAAAAAGCATCTGGCTCAGCAATGGTCCTGACAGATTATATTTGCAGCTAGGCCTCCGTCTCCTGAATCCACCCTTAGGCTCAGCCAGACCTGCCAGAGCTCCCTTCTTTGCTCTTTCCTGCTGTCACCCAGCAGCCTGCATCAGGGCAATTACCAAAACAAATCAATCTTCTCTTGACAGTTCATTTACACTGAATTAATTTGGAATTAGAAACTGTTATTGCAATTGGCAGCTCCTGATATTCCCAATACAACGAAGCATCTGCAGGGAAAACAACTCTAGACCCCAACGCTTGAATTAAAAAAGACAGTTCTTCCTGATTGAGACATAACACCAGAAAGGATTTTTTTTCTCCACGTTCTTTTTAGTTTTAGGCTATGGGCAGCAAATCCAGGCCTGCAGTGTCCTAAATAAAACTTGCCTTACAGTGGTACGTCTCTTTCTCGCTCAGAGCGGTGTCTCTAATACTGCTGCACAGGGATAAGACACCTGAGTCTTAATTTGCACCTTTTATACCATGTTGGAGCCCACAGTGCAGGGGAATAGTGAAACAGGCAGTTTAAGCAATCTTGTGCCCATTTCACAGCTAAGGAAATTGAGACATGGAGAGGTTTAGAGGTGAATTTGCCTGATTTTCCCTCTGAAGCCCACAGTCTGAACTGCTCCCATCAACAAAATGTCCTGCTTTCCTTCTTAAAAAAAAAACCACCCCATATCAAAACCCACAAACAAGAAAAACCCAAACCACTTTTGTCAAAAAAAACCAAGCTTTCCAATAAGCATTTCAGAATCCTAAGGTTGATCACACAACATCACACGCCTTGTTACATCCCCTCAATGTATTTATTTACACTCATGTCTGAGGGGATTTGACCCTGATGTCTCCCACCTCTGAGCACCTATGTACCCAGCTCTAGGAAAACTTTAACTCTAGGATTTGCTTTAACTTTAATCAGCCCTGAAATGATCAGGCAGTTGGACTACATGATGGTTGTAGGTCCCTTCTAACAGAAATATTCTAGTCCAGTCTATTCTATTCTATTCTATTCTATTCTATTCTATTCTATTCTATTCTATTCTATTCTATTCTATTCTATTCTATTCTATTCTATTCTATTCTATTCTAACCCAACCTAATCCAACCTATAGGATGACTTCTTAAATTTTTTTACCAATTCATTGGGTCATAGGAAAGACACGCACACAAACAGAAGGGATAAAAGATGTTAGCTGCGAGGTCTTCTACCACCCTCTCTGATCCCTACCACCACCATCACTGTTGTGTTTTGTCTGGGGCATTGAGAGTCTTTATTTGATGGACATCATGAGTAAGGTAGGCTGAGAAACATCTCTGGGACCTGACAAGGAGCACCAAGCTGCTCAGCCAAGGCACGATGGTGGTGGTACCAGAAGGCCCTGCAAGACATCTCTTCAGCACCTGGGAGCTTTAGCCTTGCAAACCAACACACCAGAAAGATTCAGAGAGCATCCAGGGTTAAGCAGAAGCTGGGTGTTGGTTCAGAGGCTTTACAGCTGGACCAAAGGGCTTAACATGGTAATTGTGAACCTATTTATCTTTGTGGGTCTAATGCCTGGTCTGTTTCCTGCTCCACCTTTGCTAGGGCTGGGCATGCACCAGATTTCTTGGTTTCCGTGGGTTATTCTGTAATTTTGGTATGTCCTTCTGCTCTGAAACAAACTGGAAAATGTCCCCATTAAGGAAACGGAGGAGGAAAAACAATTGTTTTACAATTGTTTGCAAACAATTGCTTAATATGTTGATTCTTACTGCCTTCTGTTGCCCTATCCCACAGCATCCTAGGTGCATGGGATGTATCTGCAACAAATACCGAGGACCTACAGCCAGTACCTGCACAAAAATCTGTGCCTTTCCCCTATAATTCCTTCACTCTGACAATTGAAGGCTTGTAGTGTGGGAGCTATAAGCCATCAGCATCCTCTCATGTTCAGCCCAACTCACCCTGTTGCACATCTGCTGAGCTGAGCAGTGATAGCACTGGGTTGAATTTTACTCATGGAAGCAAGAGCACAGCATCCCAGCCCTCCCCATCACACTCAGCCCTAATAACACAGCACACCTGGTTGTGCCAGATGCTGGAGATCCATGTGTTTACATCAGCCTCCAGGCAGGGGAAAGGAGTGCAGGATCAGGCACTGAAAGCCTACAGATTCTTCCAACAACATCTCTCTGTGTTTTGGGATCTCACAGTCAGCCTGGTCTTTTTTGGGATCTCACAGTCAGCATCCAAGAGGGTAGAAATACACGATGAATTTGGGTGAGGGGCTTATGCTCCAGCTCCAGCTGCAGGATATATTTACTTAAACCTCTCCGTGTGCCTGAGCAGCTTCCTTGTGATGCTTAACTCAGTGTTTTTCTTGGGATCTAAGCACGTACTTACATTTCAGCAGATGCCTAAACACTGCCTTTAATAGAAATGCTTTGCTGAAGAGGGCAGTTGGCAAAGCTTCTGGTTTACACCAGCAGAGGACCTGGCCCACGGGCTGTCAGGCATATGGCTAATCACAGCAATGCCGAATGAAGCTATTTAAGTTGCCTATGGAATGCCAGAGGGTCCACGTGCTTTTTTTTTTTTCCCCTTGGTAAAAGTCCTCTTTGTTATAATTCTGATGACCAACTTGGGCTGCTTTGCTTTGTCATTTTTAGTCTGTCCACAAATTCCCTGAGCTATACAATTTATGGTTTTATCACCAGTTCCTAAGCTTTGCTACCCTGTCTCTCCTGCATCTCAAATACTTCTCCCCTTTAAATAAACCTGCTTCATTTTTTTTCATAACTTTCCAAAGCAGATAAAAAATTCTTGAATTTCTGAAACATGCAAACTGATCACTGTGGCATTAAGAAATCTTAAGAAGACTTATTTTAAGGGGTTTTATTAGGGAAATTCCTGCTCTTTAAGATATCTGTACGGTTGTCAAAAGCAGTCACTTTTGCAGATGTTGGGGCTTTTCTTACACTAATCTCCGAGGAAAGCCTGAGCCTCAGAGATCACTTAGCAATTTTTAGATTTAAGGAGATGAGAAGAAAAAGCCAGGGAGCTGGTCCCTCTTAGGGTCAAGTCTTATTTGAATTCAGAGATCTCTTCTTCTAACGTGCAACAGTGTCGTTAAGATGACGGCTAATTAATGCAAGATGACTTCAAGAGATTGCATTGAAAAAGAAAAAGGAAAAAAAAAGTGTAACCTAAAGAAAAAACAAGCCTGGGCCCTCCCCTAGGAGAAACACCACCACAAAACTCTGTTTCCACTGGGTCGCCAGCAGCAAACCATCACCAAAGCCAAGAGTCTGCAAGAAACAGCCCTATCCAGATCAGGGGTGGGCTGGATGCAGAATGTTTTCAGATGTGCATCAGCTCGCAAAATATAAATTTAATATT
>NW_010192262.1:0-9673 GCF_000695765.1 Mesitornis unicolor
CACCACGGCGCTCCAAGCCTCCAAGCCCAGGCGCCGGGCTCGCCGCCTCTCCCCGCCCGAACCCTGCACGCAAGGCAGGCGTGCCGGTAAGGCGCATCAGGACTTTGCCCGCGGTTGCCTTAGTAACTAGTATGTATTTTCCCCCGCTTGCATACGTGTGTCCCTGGCTGAATTACAGTTTTGTCCCCTACACACGGAAAAGTTAATCTGAACTATAAACCGGTTCCTTTCTTCTTCCCTTCGCTGACCTTTAAATGACATTTCCCGTAGCTGGTAGGGCAGATTGCTCGCTTGCTCTTTTCACACCTTTTCTGCTTTGGAAAAGGAAATCCCTAACCTGAGAAAGATGCCTTCAGGTAGTGAGGATGCGAGAAGATAAGAACTTGTCACCCCGCTTTCAGGGCTAAGGCCGCTGGGGCCAGGTTAGGACGCTTCTCCAATGAGCTAACGACCTCGTGAAACTTTCCAAACTTCCTGGGGGTGGAGTGGAGGGGATTGTGCGAAAGGTCTGGGAAACAGCTGCCTTGGCTTGAAAGGAAGACAGGAAAAGAATCGTTTAAAAGTAATGTCTGTGAGTATGCATGATCGTGTTTAAAGGCAAATACGTATTTTAATCCCTCTTAGAACTTCCTTTCGAGAGCCTTTACCGAAGCAAATTGACTTGGGCATTTGGGAAAGCAGCCCTCTTCTCCAGCTGTGCGGGGTTGCTTTATCGAGTTTGACATCGATGTCCCGATTAGCGTGCTTTATCGCCTATTTCTATGCCACCAGGTTAAAAACCACTAGGATGACGGCTGCCTTGACACCTTCGAGAGCGATGCTGTAAGACTTCGCTGTGATGCTATTTGGAGCAACTTGGACGCTGGCGGGGGGAAGCAGATGCCATTTCCTACATGTCTTTAAACCATGTGCAGGCAAGAGGAGCCCATGAAACTCGTAACCTGGGTCTGGATGACATCGTGCAACAAAATGATTGGTGTGCTGCTGGTCTTTTTCCCTGCTCTGCTCCTGGAGATGGACGTGCTGCCCAGGAGCGCCGGGCGGAAGGTGCTGCTCTCCGCAGCCTCCTCGCAACGGTCGGTGGCTCGTATGGACGGGGATGTCATCATCGGGGCTCTCTTCTCTGTCCATCACCAGCCGCCGGCTGAGAAAGTGCCCGAGAGGAAGTGCGGGGAAATCCGGGAGCAATACGGCATCCAGAGAGTCGAAGCCATGTTTCACACTTTGGATAAAATTAACGCCGACCCGGTCCTGCTACCTAACATCACACTGGGCAGCGAGATCCGAGACTCCTGCTGGCACTCCTCGGTGGCCCTGGAGCAGAGCATCGAGTTCATACGGGACTCTCTCATCTCAATCAGGGACGACAGGGACGGCGGCACCCGCTGCGTTTCCGACTCGCAGCCTCAGCCCCAGGGCAGGGTGAAAAAGCCCATCGCGGGGGTCATCGGCCCCGGCTCCAGCTCGGTTGCTATCCAAGTCCAGAATCTCCTCCAGCTCTTCGACATCCCCCAGATCGCTTACTCCGCCACCAGCATCGACCTGAGCGACAAAACGCTGTACAAATACTTCCTCCGGGTGGTCCCCTCCGACACGCTACAGGCCAGGGCCATGCTCGACATCGTCAAGCGCTACAACTGGACCTACGTCTCCGCTGTCCACACAGAAGGTAGGTACAAGGAGTCCGCTGCCTTTCCTGGGAGCCCCCGCCCGGCCCCGGGGCTCTGCGCCCTCCACGGGGGCTCCACAAGGACGTGCCGGTGCCGGGCTGTCCGCAGGGACCCCGGGGGAGCTGGCTTCTCCCCGAGAGAGCCGGCTTGTCCCCGAGAGAGCACCAGCCCCTGCCAGCCGGGAGGACCGTGAGGGGTACGGGGAAAAGTGTTTGGGGAAGCGGAGGAAGGATGCGGTTTCCCCCGACGCGGAGGAGCCGCGGCTGCGGAAAACGGGAAACAGGTGGGCTTTCAGCAGCGCAGGAAATGCCCTCAAGAAATCCGGCGTCTCCCCGGCGTTTCTGTGCCCCGTCCTCATTCCCAGACGGAGCGGTTCTGTATGTCTAAATAAAAAGTTCAGAGATGCGAGCAGTCGGTAGCGGCGCTGGCTGCGCCGTGGCGAGGCGGGGAGGACGCCCGTGGGGCTGGGGCGCAAATCTCACCCACAAGCCCGCCGCTACGACCACGGGAAAGTTTGGCATTTCTGCTGGAGCAAAAACGGAGTCCAGCAGGGACTGCAGGATTCGCTGCTGGCTTTGCTGCGTGTGGACTCGTTAACACAGAGGGAAGAAACATGAAAAAAACCCTCTTCAGTGCAGGTAGCCCCTGCATTCCAGGGAAGGGAAGGGTAGGGGACACTTTGGCTCCAGGTCCCGGCAAACGTGTTCGCATGCAGCTTGAGCAATAGTAAAAAAAAATACAACTCTCTACCATCTGTTCATAGTCAACAGGTTTTATGAATTTTAAATATAGGAAGAAAAATATCAAATGTAAAAATATTTTAAAAAGGAGACGTCACTTTACAGCCAGCCTCGGTAGACCAACATAAATTACAGAAGTAATTGCAATTGATAGAAGGCAAACTCTTCTGTTATATCATTGCAACATTCCTATAGTCCAGTTATGGTCCTCAAAATGGGATTTTTAAGTACAAAATTGCCAATCTGACTGCCTTATTGCAATAGTTTTGCAGCTGTTCTGTTTATCTCACTGTATCTCTTCCATGGATTTGATTTATGATTCTCTCTGTTTACCGAGCTGACTCCACACATTTTATTCTCACAGAGATGACTAAGTAAAAAGTTAAGAAGGTACATTGTGATGAATAAATAAAATAATATCCAGGAAGAGTTGCAGATACAACATTTAAAGGTGAATTGGATTAAACCTTACACCTAAAACATGAAAGTGCTGCAATTTGGAGGGAAGGAGGAGAGTAAGAGCAGGAAACAATGACCTGACATTTGCAGTTCATTTTATGCCCTGTTCAGACGTGAAAATGAACTGCTAGCAAGGATTGAACACGAGCTATTAAGATTCTCTGTCCCTGACAGATGTGATTAGATCTTGTGGCAGGCCAGGGTGAAAAATAAACATGAAAGGGGTAAATTCTTTGTTGGTGTAGATAGCCATCTTTCCCTTCAATACACTACGCTAACCCACAGCACCTGAGAAGCTGCCTCAAGGGACCTGCTTCTGGCTTTCTCACTCTGCGGATGTAACCCTTGTTAATATCAGTGGCAGTTATCTCTTTTGGAAAATACAACAGTTTATGGAGGCTATTTGTTAATTAGTTTTAAAAGGTCCATACAAGTAGTAATTTCATTCATTGCTTGTGAGAAACTTTAATTAAATATCTACTTTTATGAATATGTTACTGACTGATGAAAAATGCTTGTTGCAAGATATTTTTATAGAGTTTGCAGTGATACTTTTGAAAACAGCGTATCTATTCTACTTCACAAGGCAGTAGTCTCCTTTTAGGAAATGTTACAAGGAATTTGCAGATTATGCAGCTCGAGATTAATATTTTTAAATTATTATTATTATTATTAGTAGTAGTAGTAGTATTTATCTGCCACACCTTTATTGTTATATCGAGGCTACAGATTCCATTGGAAATATGTACCAAGCTTCAACTTCTGTGCTTCTTTCCAGAAAGACAAGTTATTAACCTCATAGACCTTTTTTTTCCCATGTAAAGAAAAATTAGTACTCATGAAGATTGGTGTAAGTTGTCACTTTTCTGTTGTTTCAAATCCCATGCATTCACTGTGAGAGAACTGCTTGCTGGTGTGTTAAAGGTAGGATCATTCTCTGCAGACAACACAAAACCACTCTGAATAATAGTCTGCATGAACAGGAGCTGCTCCATCCCTACTATGTTTGGAAATACAGGGATAAAGTGTAATTAGAAACATTCCTCCTCCACACTTACTCATAGGCCTCTACGCTGTCTTTACAGTGGGCTGCAGAATGTGCTGGGAGGAATTCTAGGGTATCATGGGTTGGAGAATCACTTCAGCAGGGAATGTGAGAAATGGGCATGTTTCTAGGAAATGCATGGGTTGACTTGCTGAAGAAAATTGTTTCACCTTCTGACTGCTCCAGATCCAGGCTGGACGTCTCTTGAGAGCAGAAAAGCTGCTCAGTTTCTATCTGACACCTCGTTCTCACGGGGGTGGACAACGCTCAGCTCTTGTAGCCACCCAACCACAAGGGGATGCAATGAGACCACTGAGCTGACTACTGACCACCTGTGCCAGCTAGCCCTGCACCTGTCTTCACGGGCCCAGGGCAAGGTCACAGAAATAGCCCAGAGGAGGTGTCCCCTTTCTCAGACAGTCTGAACCATCCAGTCCCTCTGTTTACCCTTCCTCCACTCCTGTACTTCAGCTGGAGTTACTTAACTGCCCAGAACAATACCAGCCTGCACAATTATACCTTTAATGAAAACCAGAACTAAATTACATGCAATCAGTGCCCACTTTTCTTAACATGAATCCTACATGTCATAAGAATGAAGATAATAAAGACATCCAACCTATAGCATGATGTCTATAAGCAGTCCCCAATATCCTACTTCGCATTTGACATGAAAGTTTATTCTTTATGTGTTAGTAAGACCATTAATGTTAAGTAGCAGTGACGACATTTAACTACATACAATCTGCACACTAGTACATGAAGTTGCATAGAGTTAGGGAGTTTTTTGCACAGTCATCTATTAAGAAGTATAAACATTGCACTTAGGTAGAAACTTCTCTGTGAATAAAATCTGTTTTCGAAGGCCCACATAGCACATTTCTCCCTTTAGATTAAAATTGACACATGAAGTTGCACATTTAAGAATAAAGACAGAAAAGTTACTATGTTTGGTTATTTTATTATGTATTTCAGCTGAGCATAGTTGCACATCATGAGAGTGCATTTTTTCCAGAGTGGGCAGCAGTCATTAAATGATGTGAGAAATCCGTGCATCTGCTGGTGGAAGGCTGTGTGACTGTATGTAGCTGCAAGGCATTTTCAAGGCTATTTGTCTTAAGGATTCTTCAAAGATAATTCAGTGTTGGAGTTCCTGGTGTGTGTACATCTCAGCTCTTAGGCCTGGAAGTGATTCTTACCTGGAAATGCACATAAGAGAATGTCTAACTCCAAGCCAAGGCTTCCTATGGAAATCAAAGGCATCAAAACCACATGTGTTAAATTGGGCACAATTCTGAGTGTGATAAGGGCAGAAGGAGCTATGCTTGCTAAGGATTACTTTCCAAGTGAGATATTCTGGTCTTTGGTGAGATAATCTCAGAGTCAAGTATTATTATCAATTTACTAGGCAGCCACTAGTTATTTGGTAAAACTGTGAAGAACTACAAAGGGACACTTCCTTCCTTCCTTCCTTCCTTCCTTCCTTCCTTTCCCAGAGAAGAGTCCTTGGACTGCCCCCCAGGATGAGGCAAGAAATGCTGAGCAGAGATGATGAGCATCACCTCTGCTCTGTTTTGATGCTGCCATGGAAGATAACAGGGTTGTCTTCCTACCAAATCACTTCTCACCTTTAGCTGTTCTTCTTGAAGGAGTTATTATGGTATAAGGAACCTTTTTATCACTTCATCTTCCAAAATATATCACTTGTGAATAAGCAGATAGAAATACCTAATGCCTGTGCCTGGCCTTTCATTTAAATCATTGCATATGTGTTAGCTTTATAAAATGTATATGAGATTTTTGATTCCGTGAAAACCAAATTTTGAGTGCGCAGAATGCCATTTGCGATTTATTGGCCATTCCTACACTTTAGTGTACAAATACTCCTTTATAAACAAAATTTCCATTCCAATGAATTGACGTGCAGACTTTGTAGAAACAACTTTGGGAACAGAATGATTAAGTTAATTGCACCATATTTTGATTGTTTATAGATTAATTTTACTGAGAGCACTGAGATATTTCTGGTCTTCACCAGTTTTGTCAGATTTGTATTGCCAGGCTTTTCTTTTTGCTCAAGTATAAGGCTTAAAATGAACTATGATGAAGCAGATGGCACAACTGTAAAGACTTTCAGCTCAAATTGGATGGTAGGTAGTTTATCTTCATAATGATAACCTGACTGCTGCATGCTCTCCATTGTAGTAATGTACAGGAAACTCATAAGCATGGCTATATATGTTGGATAGAGGATGGAAGGGAGTGAATCTTGCACTTTATTGCAAATTTCACTGGAAATAAGTTCTTTCAGTAGAACTCACTGAAGTAGCTTTAGAGGTGCTAGAAAATAATACTTCTGTTTAAAGATAAGTGGGACAATATCCATCAAATAGCTCAAATAAATAATTTTCATACAATTGTGTTTAATTTCTCACAAGGTGTTCCTACAGCTGTTGCTAAGAACACTATATTATTAATTCCATGGTGTCACTCAGTGATTCTGATAAAATTATGACCAGGCAAGAGAGAAAAGCAACTTCAATTCTAATGTTTGAAATTTCAGAGTTTACAAGTATTTCTGTAGGTACCAACAGTTACAAAAATGCTCTTAAAGGTTAACCTCATGAAGTGTTGTGAATTGTGCCCAAGATGTGTGTTCACAAATGCATATTCCAATCTATTTTTTTTCTTCCTTTGGCTAACTTCACTAGCCATCTTCAGGTCCTTTGTGATAGAGAAAAGAGGAGACAGATATGTCCCAGGGAGGATGGAAACTAAATTGAAAACAAGTAGGGACTGGAATATTTCCTTCATTGAACACATTAATTTTATTTATTACAAGGTGCTGGGAGAATAATTTACATTGATTGATATTGACAAAATTATTGTGGATGACAAACAACATAGAGATCAAGAGAAATTCCTTCTTGAAAATATATTGCCTTGCAGTTCTCCCGAATTCACAAATAATCTAGCTTTTCAACTACACAACTGGCAGCTGCATGAGTTAAATCAGCTCAAAAGACTCATCAAACTTCTGTGCCTGCCTTCTCAGCAATATTGCTGGAGTTCATATTTATCAGTCAGCACTATGGGTTCATTTGTGCTTTACTTCTATTTTTTCTGCCTTATGCCCTTGCTCTCAGATTTGTATATCCACTAATCCTTGTAAACTCCTGCAGAATTCTAGCCTCACTGAAGACTGTTTTTAAAAAGTTAAATGATCCTGGCTTTCTCAAAAAGCTATGTGAAAATGCCTCTAAAATATTCCTTTGAACATATGGTTCATGATATGAAGGTGCTTGTGCTTAGGTTTCTCAGACAGAAAACCAAAAACTATGTGAAGTGCAATCATATAACTAGAAATATTGTCACACATTGAGGAAAATTCTTCAGGGGTATGATACATCAGTGAGCTGGTAACTGTAGTGGGAGACCAGAAGCATTGCACCTGCCACACACAACCCAGAAAAATAGTGATCAAAGTCATTACTAATTGGTGCTCACTGACCCATGCGAAACAAAGTGGAGATTTTAGTACATTTTCTGGGTGGCAGGTGTTCGCAGCATAAGCCACTGTCACAGATGGCCCTAATTAACACCTGTGCTGACAGTCTGAATGGGAGGGCCAGAAACTGACTGGACATGAACTACAACAGCATTTTCACCTAAAGAAACCATCACTTCATCTATGGGTATTTAAGGGATGCTAAAGTTTATCGCCAGAGATGGGTGGGGAGAGGTGTGCCACAAATGAATGCCATCCAGTGAGTAGACAGCTCAGTGTTGCTGGCTAATTTTTCTGATTGGATCTCTTCCCAAACACTAATGTTGTTAGTATTGTAATTATTACTCTTAGTTTACAGCTTAAAGAACAGTTTTTAGATCTGGTTTGCTTATCAGTGCAGCACCAAGTTGGCTGTTGAGAGAGGTGGCAGGAGTCTTGTAATCTCTGAAGCTGTTGCCGCCTGTTGGGCTGCAGCCCCAGTTCCTCTCTAGCCAAAAGGAGTGCCCTCACACATCTGTTTGTGGACCCTTCTGCCTAGAGCAGCATAAAGTCAATGAAGTCAACTGAATTTACATCAGCCTCAGTTCTTTACCAGTGAAGAAACACAAATGAGGGCCATTTTTCAGAACTGTCCCAATTAGAATAGCTGACACCATAGACAAATGGTGTGTAAGAAGTATGTCAAAGAATGCTATATATATAAAGGCTCTCTCTAGTAGTTGTTTTATGTGAAAAAATAGACTGCCTTTAGCTGAGGAAAGGAAACAAAAATTTTAAAAATATTTCAATTGCTTTACTGGTCCTTCAGCAGTGGACTGAATATTTAAAGAAGCAAGAGCAAGGCATGTGCAGAGCATACCTTCACATCTCCAGTATGCAGTGACTTCGCAAATACCAGGGGTAGCAGCCACCAGTGCATCTTTCCTTTCTGAATTTTTCTAATCCCTTTTTGCATCTATTTATACTTCAGTCTCCCTAGTGTCTTAACAATGAATTCTATAACTTAATTGTATGTTGTACAAGCATTTCCTGTTATTTACTTAAAACTGTTCATTGATGACTGCGTTACATTTGTACATTCATACAGAACTTCTCATTTGTTAATCCTAATCACTATTCTGTACTTCTAATTCCAATACAAAATGTTGGGAAACAGAGCTATATTCAGTGTTCAGAGCGGGAGTACACCATGATTAAACTCACTTGTGAAGTAACACTTTCTGTATTGCTCTCAGACCTTTCCTAACAAATTTCCAGTAGTCCATTACAAGTTTAGCCACCATGCACTGAGTAGATGTTGTCAGAAAAATACTTGAAAACTGCCACAAAACCTTTTTCTTACTTGGTAAAGCCTACTTCAGAAGCCATGGGGTTTTCCTTAGGTGTGTTACTCTTCATTTATTAACACAAAAGTTATTTCCTACACTTTGATTCCTACCTGTTAGCCAATTATGAATCCAGGACCTTCTGTCTTATCCCATACTGCCTCTCTTTCTGTTAGAGCCATTAATAAGGGATGTCATCAAAAGCTTTCTTAAATTTTAAGTACTCTGTGGTGATTGTAACATTATATGGTTATCTGCTCCACGAAAGATGACTAAGAGACGTCTGAGGTATGTCTTTTCTCTGCAAAACCTGTGTTTGTTCTTCCCTAATATGGCATATTTATTTACATGTGCATTAATACTGTTTTTGTTATGGTTCCTAACAATTAGCTTTGTGCAGAAATATAATAATTTATAGAAATAACATCTGTTATTCACTGGATTTCCCTCTATGTATCTATACTCTCCACAAGTTCTGTTAAAAAGTGAAAACTGTTATGTGAAAATATAAATTTACTTTTTCCACTTTACCACTTCTATCTGGTTTCGTACTGAGGCCAGTTTAACTGGTGGTAATGTACCACAACAGAAAATTTGCTGGTGTTGGCAATTTGTTGAAGTCCACCTTATGGATTTGTTCTGAAATACATTCTGTTGACACTGCATCAACAGTTCAGTCTTATCCTACGTAAGGAATGACCTTTGTATGAGAACCATCCTATCCTCCTTCACAGGCAGTGCAGATTCAGAGAATTAATTTAACTTTTCTGTTATGGTTTTATCTTCCTTGAGTGCTCTCTTATATAACTGGTTATCACTAAATAGCAGGCAAGTTTCCCATTTCTGGAATATATGAAGAATGATGGGTTATTAGACTCCCTGCCTTTATGTCTCAAAATCGTTTAATCTCATTTTATTTTGGTTTT
>NW_010192263.1:0-1912 GCF_000695765.1 Mesitornis unicolor
CTTTCATCCTTCTTCTCCCTAAGGAAACCGCGGGGCGAGTACACGTGCGGTCGGGCTTCCAGTGCTCGGCCCCAGCCCCCTGAGAGCCGCGGGGCCGTGGAAGGCCAGGGAACACCGAGGGGCGCGGACACGGCTCCTTCGAGCCCGCCCGGGCACCGGCCGTGCCCTCCCAGTGTCCCCGCTGCCACCTCTATGTCCGCTTACCACCGCATGCATCAGTGCGTTGCTGCCGGGGGGCTTGGGCGTTAAAAAGCAAAACGCGGGGAGATTGGGGAGGGGAAAAAAAAAAAAAAGAGAGATAGGAGAGAAAAAAGAAAACGAACGGGCTCCACCTTTCTCCAGTGCTAGGAGAAGAGACATTTAAAAAAAAAAAAAGCTCAGACTCTGGTACGAGTTTAACGTTCCCAATAAACAGCAGAAAAGCCAACTTGCATACACCAGCTCTCCAAGTCGCTTTCAAAAGGCTCCTCAATAAATGGAGAAGCCGATTGTCCAAACACTCTTCCAGGACTATTCCTAAATAGCCCACAGCCTCCTCGAACTCTCCGCGATTTTTTCCTTGCATCTCAAATAGCACTCCCCGGACCTTCTTCCCAGAGGAGAGCATAATTGAAGCCGGTACTACTTCTTACATGACCTTAAAATTAAAACAGAAAATCAAACACCAATGGCGAGGATAGACTCAGGAATTACCGCATAACATAACAGGGCAAAATTACAGTTGAACGTAGGCCCTTCAGCGGAAAGGCAACCCCCTCGAACAGAATCCTTTTTGGAAGTCTATTTAAAGTTACCTTTCCTTCCTAGTTTTATAAGAACAAATGAGTTTTCTTTTCCCATTGTAGTTGAATGAACTCATGTATATTAAACACAAAAGCCCTCCTGAAGAACGCTAACTGCTTTGCTTAAACCCACAAAGGCACAAAAATCCAGAATTGAACGTTTCCAATTCCTGAATAAGTCTCCTTAACTCTCTCAGGCTCGCAGGAGAGCGAGATTGGGGACATTTTCTGAAAGTCTCAACGCCTGGAAGGGGCTATCTCAAATAGAGACGGATTGTCTTTTGCTGAAGTTGAGGCTTCTATTCTATTTCTCTCCTTTCCCCTTCACCATCTTTTTGTTGACTTAAGAAAATAATAGTGTAAAAAAGTGTCTATTCGTGGGATCACACGTGTCGCCCAAATCAAATGAAGTCCTCTTTGGCCTCAGTGCAGTTTTGATGGAATTATTCCAGCTCCTCCATTGAATTCACACCGTTTCCCAAAGAAGCTCTGGCAGTTTCAATGGGAACGCCTGAGGCACAGCCTGGGGTTCTTCAAGGTTGCTTCTCTCCTCAGCGCACCTCAGACCTCGCTATACCGAGGCAGGATTTGAAAAGTATATTAAAAAAAAAAAAAAAAAGGGAAAGGCAGCCTTTTCCAGTGATTCTCAGATCACTGACACGATCGCCCATAATGGAGCCAAGACAGTGACTTTTATCCCGCTGTTCCTCATAGTCCTTAATTTGGAGCTCATTGACAGGACAGACGGTAATGACACTTTCAGAACTGTTATGGTCTGGAGTGACAATCTCTCCATCTCGCCCATGGTTTATTGACACCATGGGCTCATTGTGTCAACTTGGGCTTGTGATTTCAGAATTCTCCAGCGATGGGCTCATGGGGGGGGGGGGGAGAAGATAGGGATGTTAATTCAAATTATAGACTAGCTGTTTATACCGTGAATTCATATTTAGACGGCGCTTAATCGGAGCAGAGAGACAGTGCTATAAATAATAACACCACCACTTCCCATCTGTCTATCCACTGTCCTGCACCCAAAGACCTAAAAGAGCCCTTGCTGGAGGAAGGCCGCGCGCAGGGGAGGGAGGTGAGGGTGCCTCAGGCCGCTGGCGGGTGGGGGGAAGCAGCAG
>NW_010192263.1:1938-2142 GCF_000695765.1 Mesitornis unicolor
ACCCGGGCTGCGTCCTCGCCATCCTCCACTCGGGCTTAGGCCATGGATGTATGGGCGACCAGCGGGGACAGGAGAAGCGTTTTAGGCACATAAGGATGTAGAACACCTCTGGGTTGGGTTGGGGGTGTGGGTGTGTGTTGGGGGGGGTGTCACAGCCCTTTTTCCGTGGAAATCACAGGTGAGTGTGGCTTCTCCAAACGCCCC
>NW_010192263.1:2248-4428 GCF_000695765.1 Mesitornis unicolor
AAGCGGCAAGGCAGCAGATGCCAGGGAGGGGCTGGGGGGAAGAAAGACAGGGTAAAGTGGGAAAATGGAATTCGAGGTTGATGTTCTGGTGTGTTTCTTCAAGTCTCCCACCGCTCCAGGGAGATCTGAGGAAATGCCGGCATCCAAAAAACTTCCTTCCATAAAGAAACTAAAAAAGTCCTCAAACAACCAAACTAAAAATGCACTTTTCCTCCGAGTGGAGATGAGGGGCTGGGGGGAAGAAAGACAGGGTAAAGTGGGAAAATGGAATTCGAGGTTGATGTTCTGGTGTGTTTCTTCAAGTCTCCCACCGCTCCAGGGAGATCTGAGGAAATGCCGGCATCCAAAAAACTTCCTTCCATAAAGAAACTAAAAAAGTCCTCAAACAACCAAACTAAAAATGCACTTTTCCTCCGAGTGGAGATGAACGAGAAGGAGCACAGAGCTAACCCCCTCCTGCTGCCAGCTGTCTGCCAAGCCTGGGATCCGATCCCCGATTTACTGCATTTACCTCCTTGAGTAACGTCGCAGAATAAAACCGGGCAGCTGAGTTACGGAGTGAGCCCAGGAAACCTGCATTTTGGTTAAAGTAATCACTCAGGACCCTTGATTTTATGTGCCAACTTCTGCCCTTAGGAGGGGGAAGTTTACGACCCCTTTACAGCCTCCTCACAACCGCTGTTTCTGAGGAGAGCACTAACAACCCCTCTCCCGGGACCGGGTAAATCATTCACCTTTCTGCAGGAGTCACTTAATTTTTTGTACAGTGCCTCCTGACGTTAAACCGTGTGTACCAACCGCTCTGTATTTTTTCCATTTCCTGTGGTAATTGACATATAATATCTCTGTTTACAGCTAGCTTGACAGATCTATACAGATGTATATTTTTGCTTAATTTCAGAGTTATATATACCCAACGCATGCTAACTAAAGCAACAGTAAAGGAAATCTGGGAATTCCGTTGTGCAGGAAATCTGTGCTATTATTTATAGAAAATGCTAAGTCTTTATTTTGGGCGCTCTTACTACAGAATTGCCTTACTAAGAGTCTCAAGCGGAGATCAAACTGAGAGAATGGAGAAAGTACACTCAGCGCGACAAACAATAATCTTTTCTAAAAATCTATTCATATATAATTTCAAAAGTGAAAAGTTTATTGTGAGACCATCAGCCATAGGATTCATTTAATAGAATAACTGCGGCATTCTGACTTTCATCCAGGCTGTCAACAGGAGATACAAAATAACCCCAATTTAGCAGAAATAATTTGGTTTCCATTACTGTTTCTCTTCGCACGCAAGACGCATAAACTGCGCCGGGTATTACCGCAACTCGCAAACACCGCCGGTAAATGCACTGCACAGAGCTATGCAGATGCCTATAAAATAAGTAGCTAATTCACCTAAAACGTTGGTGACAATGCCGCACTTCACAAATTTTGGCTAATCGTTTTGTATCACCCAGTTTCTTTTAAATCTGTCATCTCCACAGAGAAGAAGAAAGAAGCCAGTCCAGGCATTCACTTATGATAACGCTTCTTCCTTTTCCAGGAATTGGGGGAGGGGGTGTTTATTTTGCTTGGTGTTTTTTGGCTTTTTGTTTCTGTTTTTCCCTCCGGGGGTGGGTGGTGAGACTACTTTATTGCTTCGGGTTTAAACACATACAATTTTAGATTTTTTTTCCTAATGAAAGGGAAATGTTCAACGCTGCTCACAAGCAAGACCTGTCAGTGCTGACTTATTTAAGACACCTTGGGAGGAAAACACAAGCACAACCCTCTGAATAGCTAGCGCTTCCTGACAACACTGTAACTTCCAAGTTGGGAACGAGGAAAAATGCCTCCTTATTTTTGTGCCTAACGCTACCACAAACCAAGTAGTTTTTGGAGGATGCCCCGCTGACTGTCGGGCAGAGCCCGAGCGGCCGGGGCGGTCCCGCAGCAGCTCCCCTGCTCTTCCTAGGTGTGGGACAACAACATATACCGGCATTTCTTTAGAAACCAGGTTTTCGGAAAGCTCTGCTTACAGACAAATCAGTGGCATTTAAATTTTTTTAAAAATGATTGTGTGCCCATAGAACAAACAGAAGCAGCTGGAGGCGGCTTCCCCTGATTCCCGCGATTTCGGGCCGGGCTCTCTGCGCACCTCGCCTGTCTGCACTCCACCGCGCTTACTGTACCCC
>NW_010192264.1:0-633 GCF_000695765.1 Mesitornis unicolor
CAATCCATCTTGCTTGATCTCATGCATTTCCTTCCTTGCTTTGCATGAGTTCTTGTGCCCTCAGCTTGCCTTTTGCACACTCGCTTGTATGCCCTGGCTTTTGCATGTGCTCCCTCTCATGCCCTTGCGTTGTTCTGTGTGCACTCCCTCTCAGTCCTTCAGCTTTCCTTGAGCACATTCTCATGCCTGACCTTTACTACTGCACACTGGCTCTTATGCCGGCACCTTGCCATGCACATGTCCTTTCCTTGCTTTATGCAGGCTCACTCTCCTGTCCTCACCTTACTTTGTATGCACTCTCGTGTCTTTGACTTGCCTTGTGTGCGATCTCCCTCTTGTGTCTTCAACATGCCTTGCATGTGCTTGCTCTCATGCCTTTGTCTTACCTAATGAATGCTCAGTCTTGTGCTCTTGCTTTACCTTGTGTATGCACACTCTTGTGCCTTGGCTTTGCATTCACTTTCTCTCTTGCCTTGACCTCTGTCGTGGTTTAGGGCTGGGCCGCTTTGTCTTACCTAATGAATGCTCAGTCTTGTGCTCTTGCTTTACCTTGTGTATGCACACTCTTGTGCCTTGGCTTTGCATTCACTTTCTCTCTTGCCTTGACCTCTGTCGTGGTTTAGGGCTGGGCCG
>NW_010192265.1:0-305 GCF_000695765.1 Mesitornis unicolor
TTCGCTGTGAGTGGGGGACATTTGGGGACATGGAGGGCGCATTTAAGGACATTTGAGACATAGAGGGGGACATTTGGGACATGGGGGGGGACTTTTGGGGACATTTTGGGGTGCGTTTGGGTCCTGGGGACACTGAGGGGAATGGATCCCAAGATGGCGGCCAAGCCCTCAGAGTCTTCACTGTGAGTGAGGGACATTTGGGGACATTTTGGGACCTAGAGGGGGACTTTTGGGGACATTTGGGGCATTTAGGACATAGAAGGGGACATTTGGGCCATGAAGGGGACATTTAGGGGGGGGGATGG
>NW_010192265.1:532-874 GCF_000695765.1 Mesitornis unicolor
GGGCAGCCAAGCCCTCAGGGTCTTCACCAAGGACTGAGGGACATTTGGGGACCTAGAGGGGGACATTTGGGGCATTTAAGGATATTTGAGACATTGAGGGGGACATTGGGGTCACATTGGGGACACTGGGGCCTGTCCCCCCCCATGGCCGTGGCCACGTCCAGAGCCCTGGGGACATCGGCCCAGGCGGGGGAGGGGAGGGAGGGGACTTGCACATCTGGGGGACATTGGGGTCACATTGGGGACACTGGGGCCTGTCCCCCCCCATGGCCGTGGCCACGTCCAGAGCCCTGGGGACATCGGCCCAGGCGGGGGAGGGGAGGGAGGGGACTTGCACATCTG
>NW_010192266.1:0-256 GCF_000695765.1 Mesitornis unicolor
TAGGGAGGGGGGAAGGGTGAAGAAGGGGGGGGAGAGAAAAAAAGGTAGAAAAAAGATCGTATTCACGAGGGAAAAAACTAAAAGAAGTCATTGTAAAAACTCCCTCCAGACTTCACTGTCTTCCAAGCCCGGCCTGTCCCCATGGCAGTGCGCTTGAGTGGATCCCGGAGCAGAGAACTCAATCCCAAAGCATCAAACCCCACGGTACTTCTGCAGCTTCCCTTCCCACTACCACCATCCCCAGCCCTGGGTCACC
>NW_010192267.1:0-546 GCF_000695765.1 Mesitornis unicolor
TCCCTACGAGCGAGGGTCGGGGGGGTGATGAAGGTTTATTTGCCCATGTGGTTACTGATCCCCCCGCCCTGTTTCTAACGCCCGGAGCAGCTCCGCGCCCAGAGCTGACCGAATCCCCTGCGCCTCTGCCCCAGCAGGGGATGCTCGGGTGCGGTGGCCTGTTCCACCTCGCACGGAAGCCAAGGAGCAGCGGAATGGTAGCGCCCTCCCCGTCAGCTGACGGTCCGCTGATTCTCACTCCCTTATCCAAAATCAGCTGCGGGGAGCGCAGCGTTCCTGCATTGACTGGATCACGCTGCCATCCCGCGTTGAAACTGCTGCTGCTCTGCATGTGTCAGCCCCCAGCACACCCGTCCTGAGCGCATAACCCGTCAGTGCGGTGTAGGGCGGCCCACGGGACCGGTTTGTGGCATCATTTTGTCATCCCACATCCCGTCCTCCCTTGGATGTTTCCGACCACTGGCTGAGTGCCTGGGTACGCCCTGGTAACAGCCCTGCCAGGGAAGAACGCGCTCCGGGAGTGATTCGGTGGGTTTGTAACACCCC
>NW_010192267.1:565-873 GCF_000695765.1 Mesitornis unicolor
TCCTTGTCTGCTGCAGTGGGGTGTGGCATAGCGTGGCTCAACGCTGTCCGGCAGCAGAGGAACTCTGGGATTTGCGGTTAGAGCTCTCCTATGGAGACTGACTTTAATTCACATGCAAAGTGAAGTCATTAAAACAGGACAAAAGGTGGCCAGCGGGGTCTGCGGGCCTGCACGTGCACACACAAACTCCATTTGCCATTTTCCAGTTATTCAGACGATATTAATTCTGCCATGGGGCTGGGGGCGGCTGCAGGGACTGGGAGCTGCCGGGCAGCGGCTCTGCCTGCGGGGCTGGGGGCGGGGGCGGC
>NW_010192267.1:887-2113 GCF_000695765.1 Mesitornis unicolor
ATGGCCCTCTAGCGGCCCCGCCCCGGGCAGCAGCGCGGGCAGCGGCACAGGCAGCAGCGGCTTGCCCGGCCTCCAGCGCCGGGCTGGGTGTCCCCGTTTTGGTGGTTGTGTCATCACCCGATGACCCCTCCCCACCCGAGGAGGGGAATTGGGAAAAGGAAAGGAGACCCGTGGATTGAAGTAGAAACAGATTTTAAATAATAATCATAAGCTATCAGTAATACCGATATAACTTGCACAAGGTTATATTCAGCCTGAATACAACAGGAGCCCCTGTCCGCAGACCTGCAACCAAACACCCTCCATGGGATGGGACAGCTCTCAGAGGGGTCTGACACTGGGACAAAACCGCCACCGCCCAAAGTGCTCTCAGAGTACTGCTTCCACTCCACGTCTGAGTTAATTATTAGGGCAGTTTTTGCATTTACTTTCAAAATTAGTTTAATTTTGCCTCAAATATTATTTTTCAACCTAATTGAAACGTAGTGTGTGTGTGTATTCTAATTGCTTTGAAGAACCGAAGAAGATGCTCCTTACAGTGATGGAGGGCTAAAAGCTAGAGGGTTTTGATAAATTTAACATTAGCTTAATATTTCCCCCAGGATTTGAAAATATCAGACTTGCAAGGATATTTGCTTGAGCTCAGCAATGCAATTTGTCGCTCTTCAAAGAGCTGTTGCCCTGCCCAGCTCACTGCTTCCTCGCAAGGGGCAGCTGAGACAGGGCCATCAATGCCTTGCAGATGTGTATTTACTCGAGTAATTAATACAATTTATTTTTTCAGATGAAGCTGTTGGATTGCGAGTCCAGCATCTGGGTTTGCTGAGTTGTGAAATTCAGTTCTCAAAGACCAGAAAAGGTCGGATTTGCTCTCAGAACATCTCTTCCGAGAATCAGCTTTAGGTGAGATCTGGAGCTCCTCGAGGTAATGCCTGGATGTGCTCCCAGTTTGCTTCCCGAGCCCCGTGGCCACCCGGGACTGGATGCTCCCCGTAGACACAAGAGGGCTTCGGAGGGGCAGCCTCGCTATGCGGAGGAATTTAGCTTTGAGCCTCATCAGCAGCCGGATCCCTGGGCTCACCGCGAGTTGTGCTGGGGGGTTTGGCTGTCCCCAAGGGTAAGCGAGGACCGGGAGAGAGCCAAGGCTCAAGGAGGGGGCTCCAGTCCCCAGCCCGCGCTGGAGTGGCCGTGCACCCCTTCTGCAAGGGATGGAGGATGCCCCCCCC
>NW_010192268.1:0-1211 GCF_000695765.1 Mesitornis unicolor
GGCCCCTGCACTGCACAGACCGGCCCTTGTTCCCCCGTACAAAGGGGACAGCGGCCCATGGAGGGGTAGAGGGGATGGCGGGGCGAGGGGAGCTACCATGGGGCACCACCATGGCTCCCCACGGGGCTGGGATGGGGATGCGGGAGATGCTGGGGGTCTGGACCGCAGCATCCGCAGGGTGGGAGGGGAAAGCAGAGCACAGGACCCAAAGCAAACGCTGCCAAGGGAACAAGCAGGAGTCAAACACCCGGGGTTTGCTCTGCAGCGGCGTAACCAGACAAATCTGGAGGGTTTTGCTATTTAAATACAATGTGTAATTGCAGACAAAGGGGCCACGGCGGACACAACGCACCGGGGTTTCGGTGAGGCATCTGATGCACAGTGCCACGCGATTTCCTAAGGGGGAAATTAAATCAAGCCAGCATGGACAGAAATACGATTACATGGATCAAGAGCCAGCTATTGAACGGCAAGAGGAAGGTAATTAATTAGACATGGTGGCCCGTCTGAAGGGGGATGGGAGAAGAGCAGCCTGGGACAGTTATCAATCGGAGCTTCGTTAAGACGGCTGTCACAAACGGCCTTAGAGGAGGGCACAGGGGGGTGGTTGAGATGAGCAACAGCAGAGCCCTGGAAAAGGAGCCAGTGACAGCCCGCAGCGGATACAACAAGGCTGAGGGGTATAAATCACAGCTGATGCACATGGGGGGTGCGATAACCCCAAATATCGAGCTCAGGGTGAGAGGAAAAGCCTCCAAGAGCCGTGAGAAGATGGAATGAGCCACTGCAGCATGGAGGGACTGGCTGTGCTTTGCAAACCCAGCTCACGAGCCCCCCAAAACAGACATTTTGGAGGGGCTTCCAGCACTGGAAGAGAGCAGAAAAAGGACTTCAAGTACGGGAAACTTTGCCATCAGCCCCCGTGTCTGCAAGCGAGCAGCAACTTGCAACTCCACCAAGCACCATGAGGAGCAGCAGGGCCGAGCACACCCCATGGGTGGCTGCGACACCGACTCGATGGGCGCAGGGTGTGGGGACAGGGAGGAGGAAGGCGGACTGGGTGGCACCTCCAGCATTGGGGAAACCCAGCATGGGTGTGAAGACAGAGCTGCCCCACTGCGGAGCTGGGGGGTCCGGGCTCTTCTCAGGAAGAGAAGGGGGAGGCAGGAGGGTGTCATGTGAAGCACACTGAGGCATAGCCACCCACAGCA
>NW_010192269.1:0-223 GCF_000695765.1 Mesitornis unicolor
TGGGACCAGGAGGGCACCGGGGCGGGATGCGGGCAGCAAAACGGTGTTGGGCTCTGCTCAGGGGTTTTGGGGCATTGCCTCTCGTTTGGTCATTAAATAAACACACAAAGGAGGCTTCAGGAGCTGCGTGGAGGACGGGGATGTGCGAGCCTTTGCCCCCTGCTCAGAGGTAGGTGCCCACCACCCCTCCCGTGCCCAGCACCACCAGGGGCCATGGTTAACG
>NW_010192269.1:372-596 GCF_000695765.1 Mesitornis unicolor
TTCATCTTCCCGGGGAAATTAGCGACTAATCTCTGCCTCATCTGCCATCTTCCTCATCAGCGCGGCTCGCAGGGACCAGGCTGGCAAATTACCGACCGCTCCTGGCACCGGGGCTCTGGCACTGGCGAGCACGGGAATGGGGGGACGGGACCTTCGCAGGGTGTCCCAAAGGAGGGGGTGGAGGGGGACGAAGGAGCAGGGAGCAGGGGAACGTCCCCCAGCCC
>NW_010192270.1:0-1022 GCF_000695765.1 Mesitornis unicolor
CCAGCGCCAACTCTTCCCTCTCCTTCTTCACTGTATTTTCCCCCCTCCCCGCCTCTCTGCCATTTTTGGAGGCCCTTTCCAAGACACCTTTCAGGGCCCTCCAAGCCCCTCTCCATATTCTTCCTTTTTCTCCACCACCTCTCTCAATATGAGCATGCTTGCATTAACGCCTTCCTTTCCATGCACCCTCTCCTTCACCTGTGCATTCAGCAGTTATTATTGCCTTCAATAGAGCCCTCTGCCCTTCAGTGTAGCAACCCCTCTCCCTGTCTTCTCTCTCTCTATCCCTCTCTTTATCCATTCATGCACCCATCTTTTAACCCATCTCTCCATTCATCAACCATTCCTAACCCCTCATCCTACTCTGAGAACCCTCTTTCAACTGTCCCTTCCTATTCTCATCTTTCTCATCTCTCCTCCACATCTGTAGGCACAAGTCTGCTTTCCTGCACCCAGCCATAAACCCACTCATCCACCATCATTCAGCATTTACCCTTATTCTGAATTCAGTCCTCCATGCTTCACTATAAAACACCCAGCTATCCTGTCTTCTTTCTCTCTCACCATCCATCCATGCACCTGACTTTCATTCCCTCTCTCCATGCATTAGTTGCAAATTCCTTCCCAGCCTTCTCCCAGTGCTCCACACATCCACAGCAGGATTAGTCTCCATTCCAGTTGAACATGTCCCCATTTATTACAGTTTGGCTCTGTCTCACAGCCACTCTTCCTAATGATTTCTCTGAAAATAGAGCCATCAGAGCTGGGTGATCTTGAGTCATCTTTGGCTTTCCCTTCTCCTTTCTCTGCAGTAGCTGTGGGCAAAGCCCAGGTGCAGCAGGAGCCATGGGCAGAGACCACTGAGGGCACCGGCATCAGCATCAACTGCTCACATTCCAAAATACAATCAAACGAGATCATCTACTGGTACCGTCAACTCCCAGGCCGAGGCCCCACGTTCCTCGAGAGGATACTTAAAGACTTCAAAGAGCTGCGGGACCCACCGGGGCGGCTGTCGGTGG
>NW_010192271.1:0-344 GCF_000695765.1 Mesitornis unicolor
GGCCATCGCACAGGCACAGAGACTTGGGGGTCTCTGTCGGGTTAAACCCCCCCGTGTGAGGAGGATGTGTGGTTATTGCAGGGTGTTCCCTGGCTCGGAGGGGATCCCGAGATGGGGGGGACCACGGAGCCAGGGAAAACCCCCCCCCCCAGTACTGGGGATGCTCGCCTCCAAACCCTACACGGGGAGGCCTCAGTGTCCCCCTCCCAGCGTGTCCCCAGCTCAATTTGGGGACGCAGCATGGGGTGACACAGCTGTGACAGAGCTTTTGCTCCCGATGCCACCTGCTCCCCGTATCAGAACTGAACCACACCACTTGGGGGGGCTTCCTCCAGCACCCCCAC
>NW_010192271.1:528-775 GCF_000695765.1 Mesitornis unicolor
CAAGGAGCTTTCTGTCCCCGGCCAAGCAAGGTGGCAGGGACAGCAAAGCCCTCCCGGGGCTCTGGGTCCCGGCAGGGCGATCGATGGTGGCACTGGGGGAGGCAGGTAAGGAGCCCCCCTATGGGGCAGGATGCTCCTGGAGGGGGATATTGGGGTGCGTCGGTTGTGGTGATGGTGGTGGGGAACCTCAGGAGTTTGGGTTTTGGTCCATGGGTGGCCCAGAGGTGGAGGATGGAGCCTGGCTGCT
>NW_010192272.1:0-4263 GCF_000695765.1 Mesitornis unicolor
AGGGAGCACTCAATCCCCTCATCCAGATCACCAGGACCATCCCTGACCCTTCTTTTAGGAGCCTGTAAAGACCTTTGAGCAAGGATAACCCAGGATGGTCAGAGAAGACCAAGCTGGAAACAAGAGCTGGAGCTTGGGGAGGGTCACACTGGAGCCCACAGCCACCCCAGTGCTGGCTCTGTCCCCATAGTACTGTGGTGGATCTCCCATACCACCCACTCTGGTGCTGTGACAAGGGACTGTCCTGCTCTGCTCCCAGGGATGCTGGCTCCAACCAAGCTATCACTGGTGCCACCACATTGAGAGCCAGCCTTGGTGGGCACCAAGTGGCCACCACCCTAAGACCATCACTGACCTGAGCAGTGGGTGCAGAAAGGCCTGGACCAGTTTAAGGAGAAAAATCTTGTGTCTGACTTGTACAAAACTGCTTTAATGACAAAACAGATGAAAAATACTTTGTTTTGGTGCGTTTCTAGTACCATCAAGACCCAAATCCCTTCCGGGCTGGGGATCACCCACTGCCTGGAGGGGCAATGGGCTCTTCTCAGGCACCTTCTCCCAGTGCAACAAGTCCCAGGGGAGGGGTCTGTCCTTGAGACTACACAGAAACCCCCTTCAAGACCCTCCACTAAGGACAATTTTCCTTCCAACCAACTGGAAATACCTCGGTGAAGTGCTCTGGCATTGAGGATCCTTCTCAGTTCAAGAGTGCTCCTGTGGCCACCACCCTTCCCATCACTGAAGCCCCATTGGCAGCCCACATGGGGAGGCAAGACAGCAGCAAGAGCTTCAGCAAATGATGCTTCCAGACCGGAGCCAGCCCGGCCGAGTCCCTGAGACACCGGATACCACCTTGATGGGCGCTGAACCCAATGAGAGGCTTGGAGAACACAAAGTCCAAACCTCAGCAACCGCTGGGCGATGGGGCGAAGAAATACACAGCCAGGAGGATGAAGTAAACCATCACCAGCACTGTGCCTAGGGCAGACAGAGAAGGTTGGAGGAGGTTACTCCCTGGAGCAACGAGGGAGGTTGCTTTTGAGACCTTCTGGTGTGGTCTGGATTAGCTTGTATTTATCATCGTGGTCCTCCACCAAGTCTCAACTAAAATGGGTTTAAACTCTCTCAAGGGTGGAAAGGGAATGATCCCCTTGGATCACTGGCACCTACAGCACCCCCAAAATGGTCAACCCAAGACCCCAGAATTGCTCAAGCCACCACATGCCAAGAGCTGCAGCAAGCAGAAGACCCCAGGGCTGAATCCTGGAGCCCCCCCACCCCGTCAGCACAGGGAAAGTAGCTACGCCAAGTGCCACGGGCGAGCGGTCACCTTGGAAGTAGTCGCATTTGCCATCCATGAAGATGTAGTTCATGAGTACCACGCTGAACATGCTGGCGTAGACGTGGAGGTCGCTGAAGACAAGCGTGAAATTGGTCGGCTGTGAGGCAGAGAGGATTTGGGGGTTTATGGCCAACCAGGACTTGCATGTCACCCCTTAAACCCCCATCTGTCACACAGCCCTAGGGCTGGGGACAGCATCAGCCAAGTAGGAGACACCTGAGCCCACTTTGGGCAGAGGACAGGAGACCCTGGGGGTGGTGGCTGTGCCCTTGCCACATCTCATGGAGTGCTGGGTGTCCCCAAACTCACTGGGAGGTCACCCAGGGGCTACTCACGTAGAAGATGGTGAAGAGCACCAGGATGGGGATCTGAAGCATGCAGACCTGGACGGCGATGCAGTTCCCAATCTCGATGCTGGGGGAAGGACAGAGGGCTTAGGAGCTGCCAAGGCCCACATCTCCAGCAGCTCAGGGTGAGAAAAACCAACCTTGGGGAACCAAACCATGGAGCCCAGCCTGGTTCTGGCCCCATTTTTTGGGTGGCTTGAAGTCCTCTTGAGGGCAAGGTGGTAGGGATTTGACCCACCAGTGGCACAAACCTGGGCAGCTTTGGCACCAAGGCACAGCTGTGGGGACTGGGAGAGGACACAGGGACCATGCTGGAGGAGAACACCCCAAAACCCATCCTTTGAGCCTCCTCACCTCAAGCTCAGGTTGTTCTGCAGGGCAAACTGGATGCCATTGACGATCTCCGGCAGCTCAGGCACCATCGCCAGCACGGTGACCCCGATGAAGTACTGTGAGGAAGAGGTGACATCAAGAACATGCATATGGCCCAATTTTGGCCACATCCAAGCTGTGGCCAACCACGCTCCTTGACGCGTGGAGCATCTCAGCATCTTCCCCCTGGTTTTTAGGGCTCGACCCTGCAGCCAGGGCAGGTTCCCATCCCTGGAGAGGGCACATCTTGGTCCCCAAGGCCATTCCCAGGCTCACCTGTGAGATGGTGGAGTTGGTGAGGATGGGGCTGATGTGCTCCGTGGCCAGGTCGGCACAGGCTGACATGCAGAGGGTGGAGAGCAGGAGGATGACCAGGGCCCGCCAGCGAGACCAGTGGACCACAGCGCTGTGGTGGTGGCCGGGCACTGGGAGGTAGAAGAGCAGAGACGTGGTGGGACATCCCAGGGTGGCGAGAAGAGCCAGCCCCACAACTGGGTCACCCCACGGTTTGGGGACACTCACTGTGACAGTCGCTGATGTGGATGTCGTAGATGTGTGAGTGAGTTTTCAGGGTGAAGAAGAGACCGATGAGGTAGGCGGCAGGGAGCAGGAGGGACACTGTGTACACCAGGGGTCTGTGGGACACAGGGGACACATTCAGTGCCACCAAGGTCCGGCATGGAGACCCCAAATGAGTCCCCTGCATTGGCTGGGGATGGGGGTGCAGGGTTGGAGCCCTTCAGGGTGGTAAAGAGGAGATCTAGGAGGGATGCAGGGCCACAACCCAGCCCTGGAGGTGCCACCCCACTGTGGTGACAACCCTGTCCCCACCCCAGCAGACACTCACTGGACGTGACTGTAGTAGAGGGTGCCGTTGTTGTCCATCTGCTGAGAAAAAGAGGCTGTCAACGGAGATGCAGGGGACAAGGGACAGTCCTGCTGCCACCCCCAAGAGCAGGGGCCAGGAGGACTTGGGGTGTCCCCAACCCCAAAGATCAGGGCTCCATGTCCCCACTCACCAGATCAAAGTGACAGTTGTGACAGAGGTAGTGGCCCAGCGGGTTCTGGGTGATGTTGTGGCACTCGCCACAGATCAGCTTCCCGTACACCTTGGAGAAGAGCGTTGGGGCAAAGACACCTACGGGGATAGAGGGACATGGGGTGGGTGGCCATGCTGGTGGGACCACCCCCCCAAACCTGGGGACAGCCCTGTCCCCAACTCACCTCCCACAGAGAGGAAGAGCAGGGCCGAGCTGACGCCCGCCGAGCGGCTGGGGGACTGGTGCCGGATGCCCCCGATCACCATGCACAGACCCTTGGGGATGGAAAAAAAAAAACCCCCCACCAAAACACAAGTCCCCATCAGCGCTTTCCTTACAACATCCACCCAGCTCTCCGGCAGAGACCGGGCGCTCTCGTGCCACGAGCGTCACCCCCCATCTCACCGGGACGAAGAGGACACAGCCCACCAGCGTCCCCGTCAAGGCCGACTTGACGATCTCGGCGTAGCAGCGGTTGCCCTCGCGTGAGCCCTTGATGAGGGCCGTGATGTAGAAGGTCAGCTCTGTGATGGAGCCGAACGTGGCGTTCACCACTGCTCCCACCGCAAAGTTGCTCTGGGCTGAGATGCTGGAGGACAAGGAGGACGTCAGCGGGGCTGGTACCCGTCCCCATCTTGTCCCCAAGTATCCCTCCCCGTCACCGCTCACCTGGCGATGGCCATCCCGATGTAGTAGGAGAGGGGCATGATGGAGAGCAGGGCCAATGTGAACTTGATGGAGGAGCTGGTCAAGCGGTTGTGGCTGTCCACGTAAGCGTCACCAGCACCAGCGGCAGCAGGTCTGGGGTGGCTGGTCAAGGAGATGACCGAGGCGAGGTGGGATTTGGGGTCAACCCCCCACCTACCCTCCCCACAAAAGGATACTGACAGCGAAGACATTGATGCCATCCACGGCGTATTTGTAGTAGTAGGGGTTGACGGCGCGGTAGCAGCAGAGGATCACCTCCCCCTCCAGCGGCACCTCCGTCTGCGGAGGGACAAGTGGGTGACGACACTCCAAGCACACCCCCACACCCTAAAAAAAAATCCACCCTCACCCCCGCACGGAGGCACCCACCATCTTCAGGCGCCGGACGAGCACCCGCTCCGGGGGCCGCAGCAGGACGCGGGTGGTGGTGCGGGGGCTCAGCTTGGCCACGGGG
>NW_010192272.1:4465-5972 GCF_000695765.1 Mesitornis unicolor
ACTGCGTCTGGAATGGGGCTCACCCAATATCCGATGTCCTCCCAGCACCACGGGCGCCAGCGACGCGGTGTGGGGCCACCAAGCAGGGCTGAGCTCTCCCCAGTGCCGCTCGCCTGCGCGCCGGCTTCGCACGCACCCAGCGCCCGGTGGGATTTGGGGACCTTGGGGAGGAGATGAAGGGTGTCAAGGTGTGGCATGGGGCACCCTAATTTATCCCCCGTTGGGGCCTTGTTTTGGGGGATGCTGTTACCTCAGCTTTCTGGATCACTTTGCCGAAGGGCCAGAGGAAATACCTGGCCAGGTCCCAGCAGAGCCGCCCTGTGGGAACACGAGCGTCAGCTCTGGTGGGGACACCCCGCAGAGAAGACCCCGGCACCCATAGGTGCCGTTTTGGCTCAGCCAGGAGACCCACAGCTCACCCAGCCCTTCCCATGGGGGTCTCAAATTTGGGACTCACCATAAGGAGCCCCCACAACGGTGACGAACATCACGGCAGCCACGAGGACGTAGAGGAGCGAGAGCCACCAGCCAAAGAGGAGCAGGTAGAGGACGTTCCCACACGTCACCGTGGACCCTGCGGGAAGGGAGGCACCAGGTGGGACCGTTGTCGCCTGCACCATCCCAAATCCACGCTGCCACCACATAGGGCATCCCCAAAGCCACCCACCTCCAGGGCCCCGGATGACGTTGAGGTCGGAGTAGAGCTCCTTGACGATCTCCGAGCGATCCTCCCAGGGCCGCTCCGTCACGTGGCTCTTCCACTTCTTGAAGCCAAACTGCAGAGAAATATGATTTTTGGAGGGGGAGGGGGAGGAAAGAAAACTCATCGCAGCCACCCAGGAGCACCCATGGGTGCCCCCCCCACCCACACCACGAGCACCCACCTTGTAGTTGTTGGAGAGCTTGTTGGCCTCCACGACATTTTCGGCCGTCAGGGTGGTTTTCACCACGCAGCTCTCGCAGACCTCGTCCGAGTGCTGCTGGCAGCAGGACGGGGTGCATATGGCTGTAGGCGAGACGGGGTGACGGGAGGTGACAGGGGGTGACGGGACACCCCCCACAAAACCCCATACCCAGCCCATCCCATGGCCGTCCTACCTGGGGGGACGCAGGCCCGGTGCAGGTGGCAGCTCAGGTCACCCTGCACGTTGTTGATGGCGGCGCAGTGGCGGTCGCAGAGGGAGCCCCGGCGGGGGCTGTCATTGTCACCCTGGGGCTCTGTGGCCCTGGGGACATCTGTGGGGGGGTTGGTGTCACGCTGGGGGACAGTCAGGTCCCCAAAACCCATGTGGGACACAGAGAGCAACCAAGGTGGTACCCACAGGGGAGTCCCAGTGGGGTGTTTGGAAGGGGGAGACCCCTGGGTGCTCAAGATAGGGGGGGACTCTGCAGGTACCCAGTGTGATGCTCGGTAAGGGGGGAGACCCCAGTGCCCAGGAAGGGATGGAAGTGCCTGGTACAATGCTCAGGAGGAGGAGACATCCCCCCAGTGCCCAGGTTTTGGGGG
>NW_010192272.1:6019-6228 GCF_000695765.1 Mesitornis unicolor
AGGGGACCCCCACCCAGGTGAGGGAACCCCACCAGGTACCTGGTGCTCGGGAGCGGGGGGGGACTCCTGCCCAGTGCTCAGCATGGAGGGAACCCTTCAGGTACCCGGTGCAGTGCTCAGGAAGGGGAGACTCCCCAGGCACCAAGGATGGAGAGAACCCCCCAGGTACCTGGGGCTATGCTCGGGATGGGGGGAGCCCCCAGTGCCCG
>NW_010192273.1:0-527 GCF_000695765.1 Mesitornis unicolor
GGCTATCTAAGCCCTCAGACCATCATATTCAGTCATACCCACCCACCTCCTGGGATACATAGAACATTATGGAGAAAGACTTGGAGTGTCCCCCTCAGTCCCCTCGTACAGACACCTACAGGTTTTCACAGCTTTGTGCAGTGGTTGTTCCCACAGCTGGGGGTCACTGAACTAGAAAAGGCCCTGGTGAACATTTCGGCTACTATAGAAAAATTTGAAAATTTAACCATGGACGCTCTCCAAGGACTTCAGACTGAAATATCTTCTTTAGGTAAGGAAGTAATTCAAAATCATATGGCTTTAGACTTAGTGACTGCAAAGAGTGGGGAGGTGTGTGTAGTCATCAGCCAAACCTGTTGCTCTTACAGAAACCAACAGAAGAGAGTAGAAACTGATATACATAAAATGTTGGAACAAACTAGAATCTTACATATGGTAGCTCAAGATGACACCTCATGGAGATTTACGGCAAAAACTTACATCATGGCTCCCAAATCTCAATTGGTTGAGACAACTCTTTGCAATCT
>NW_010192274.1:0-940 GCF_000695765.1 Mesitornis unicolor
CCTAACGTTCTGTGATTCTGAGATTCTGTGAAATAGCCACCTCAGCTGCACAACCAAGGCAGTCTGCCTCTCCAGTACCCAGCCTCACAATTTTCCTCCTCCTCGTCCTTCGCTCTGTCACTACCTGACTTTCCCCCCAAAACCCAGACTCGAGGCAGCCACACGTTGGCTTGTAACTCGCGTCTGTAACCAAGTGCAAGGCAAGCAGTGGGTGCAATCCCCTCCTCTGGCTCTGAGGCGCTCACAGGCCAGGCCAGGCCAGCCCGCACCGGGCCTGCCTTCTTCCCCGCCCCTCTTCATCTGCGGGGCAAGCGCCGAGTCTAACGGCGAGATTGGAGACAGCGGCTAACACACCGAAAATGGGATAATCCTCGTAACGCTGCCGCCTGCATAAACCTTGCTTTTAGATGTACACCATAGCGACCGACAGCGAAGCACACACGCAGTGGCAACACACGAGGTCATCGCCAACGCCGACCCCGACTGCGCGCTAAGGCGGCGCGCATGCGTACTGAAAAGAACTGGCGTGAGGCTGCGCACGCGCAAGTACAGGGGCGAGGATTAGGAAGCGGCGTTTTCCGCCCCGCCTTTTGGCGGTGTTTGGGCACGTCGCGTGCTGCGGAGCATGCGCGCGCAGGGTCGCACTCGGCCAGGCACCGCGGCGCGAGCAGGGGCCGGAAGGAGTCGAGCGGGTTCAGCCGCAGGGGCGAAGGGGAGGGGGTCGCGCAGGCGCAGTTCGGTCCCTCCGCAGAATGTTGTGAGGGGGGAGCGGCGGAGGACGCCATCTTGGTGGTGCTGTACCGGGAGCTGCAGGGAGCGGGGCTCCGCGCCGAGCCTGTCCTAGTGGTGTTCCCGGTGGGTGGATGGCGTGAGGGAGAGCGCCCGGCTTCCCCGGGGCGCTGCGTGCAACTGAGGGCGTGGGGTTGGCGCCGTGAGCTGC
>NW_010192274.1:981-2143 GCF_000695765.1 Mesitornis unicolor
CTGCGCCGCGGCCTCTTGCCGCCTGGCTGCCCATTGCCCTTACCGCCCCGTTACGTCCCTTCAACCCTGCCCTGGTGCCTTGGGGAGGCTGAGCTTCTCCGCGAGTTTGGCTCACAAGCAGCGTCTGGTGGGCCGGAGCGCCTCTGGCGCGGGCGGCCTCCCCCACAGCCTGTCCCCATCACTGCGCTCCCCATTCCGGCGCTAGCGGGACGCGGGTCCCTCCCGGGCTTCTGCTGCGCCGCGTGTGGTCGGAGCGGTGCAAAGGCTGGTGCGGGCCGCCCCTCGAGCGGCGCCGCAGGCGGCGAGGCGCTTCGCTGGCGACCTCCGGTTCCCAGCGCTCGGAAGTGGCCCCGTGTTCCGGCGGCCGAGCAGCGGCCCCACCTGCAGAGCTCAGTTGCATCTTCTTTCAGCGATGTGAAAACTGTAATTATCAACGGCTTACGTTGGCTGTTAAGGCTTGATTTGAAGAAGATTAGAATAAGAAATCGTCCTCTGGTTACTTTCTCATTGGTCCAGTTTTATAGTTGGGGTATTGCAGTGGGTGTTCTTTCTAGCTTGCATGCTCACTGCATGCAAACTCATTTCAACGTTGTGGTAAGAATAATAGTTTATTGCAGACTTAGTTTCCTACAGTGTTTGCAAGCTGTTGTTTTTTTCTTTTTAGTGAAGTTTTAATGGTATTTGGGCTCTGATGAGGCTGTGGAAGTATAAGTATAGTACAGTTTTCTAGTTAATTAAAAGATAAAATTTCTTAAAACAGTGTGCACACTTTTGTGGTTTTAATTGGTGGCATGAAGTTTTCAACTTGTTTATTATCTAAATCCTGATTCTCTTAAGTCCTTGCTCGGTTAATGAATTGGACTTAGTTTTGTGTGGCATTTTCATCTTAAAGGTCACTCTTTTTGGTCATTCACTTTAAATTGTTGGATGGCTTGTCTACCACTTTTCTACCACTGCTTGATTGTTTAATTTACAGTAAAAGTTTATTATTTGAACTTGCATTTCTTTTTGTGGACTTCCTAAATATCACATTATTATCTGGAATCACTGTCAAGTTTTCACCTCTGAAGGCTGTATGTTGTATTCGTGGTACACCGTGGAGAACTTGCTGTTTATCACCGAAGAAATACTGAGGAGATCTGTTCTGTAAAACTTGTGATAA